>NC_049257.1:9410004-9575004 GCF_011100685.1 Canis lupus familiaris
GACACTGCAATTTGAGGTTAGACACAGATTTAGAGAAGAATGTCTGGTATGGAAAGAAAGCATGATTTTGAGCACCTGGGTGATTCAGTGGTTGAGTGTCTGCCTTTGGCTCAGGTCATGATGCTGGGGTTCTGGGATGGAGTCCCACGTCGGGCTCCCCACAAGAAGCCTGATTCTCCCTTTGCCTATGTCTTTGCCTCTCTCTAGGTGTCTCTTATGAATTAAAAAAAAAAAAAAGAAAAAGAAAAGAAAAGAAAAGAAAAGAAAGAAGAAAGCATCATTTTTCTCCCTTCAGATGGTACTTAAAACTTGAGCAGCAAAAATGCCTCACAATTCCATTGCCATCGTTTCTCCTGTGGCTTCTGTAGCATAAAATACTCAAACTTCTTTCATCAGACTCAGGGAACTCAGGCCACTGAAAGGCAAAACTTTTAAGGCTCAATGGTACTCTACATGACATCTTAGTATGTTGCACTTCACTCTAGGGAAAATGCAGGTTTATCAACTGAAAACTCTGGGTTGGTGTGGCCCATGAGGTGGTAATTATTAGCCCCTGAAATTTAGATGTTGAACAGTGTACAACAAGTCAAAATAAATATATGCCCCCAAATGAAAGAGAACACAGCACACTTAATTTACATCAGTCCAAATCTTTGATCTATTAGCTACTAAGTGTGGTGGGTAGTAGAAAGATACCCCAACATATGGAATGATAGAACACAATTTTAATATCATACAGCAATTAAAAACACTTTTAAGAAAGGATAAGTATGACTCAGTCCTCAAAAAGTATGGGTGATATCTGGCACATTGTTTAATTGATTTTACTTTTTAAAAGTTAATTTCTTTACTTTTTATTATTAGTCATGTATTGCAGCATGAAAATTAACATAAAGGTGAGGATAACACATGATCTTTATATGTCATCTTATTAAAATGAAGCTATTTTTAATACTTTTAAGAGGCCTATCAGAAAACACAATTTATATCCTCAAAGTATATTTTGTCAGTTTCAAGTATAATTTTTGCATTCATATTCTTTTATGAATTTTAATGGAGACACTTAAATTGTAATTATTCCTCTCAGCTCAAATGCAGGTAACAAATGGAATTCAATCAGTGTTTGCGCATAATGACCATCATTAAGAGAGAAATAATAATGACATTCTCTCTGCATTAAACTTGCAGACTCTTTACACAATGATCTGAATCCCATTATTGATCTCCATGGAGATATGTAATTGTCACCTATTCTGCATAATATCTGAATGTTAAATACATTTGTTTGGAACAAATATTTTAATGAATACAGTCAGTTCCACTTAATTAACTATCTGATAACTGAATATTTTTACTTAATAATTCAACTTGGAACATCAAAATTGTTCTATTTTTTATTCAAATACACTTGAGATTAGTCATAGATATTCATTTGAATGTTCATAAAATGTATGTAGAGTTTAAAATTCCCCTTGGCTTTCTTTAAAGTACATCCATTAGAGGGACAGTGGAGAGGTATTTTTTCATCTGTTTGAAATAATTTTTTCCCTTCAGTGTTGTTTAAAATAACCCCTTAGAAGCTTACTTGTAAAATGTGTTTTCTGACCAAAATCCTTTTGCCATCCAACTTCCTTTTATCATAAAATTGTTCATAAGAATTGCTACTATTCATAGTCACTTACATATATACATTTTTGATGTGGGCATTTGGTTTGAGAAAGCAAATATGAATAAAGTATTGGACTCACCTGTTCAGAAAGCTCTAGGAAAGTCATAATTGGCGAATATTTAGCTAATTGCACTTTAAGAAAGAGAATCCAAGATATTTATAATAATAGGAATAATAAGTACCATGAATTATCATGAGATTCAAATTTGGCCAGGAGAGAAGCATCACACAATGGTATCAACACTCTGTTTTTTAGGTACTGTTATATCCATCAATTCCACAAATATTTGCTAAGCACCAACCACAAATCCAGTGTTGCACTTGGGAATCATGAAATCTTATGAGTAAGACACTAGACTTGCCTCAAGAAACCCACCAACTGGTGAGAAGAAATTCACTCACACAGTAAGTTTTGACACAGGTGACAAATGCCAGTGGTTTGAAGAATTGCAGCAGAAGTATGGAGGTGGAGGTGATGGGTCCCAGGGACCAAGAGGGATCAAGCTGTCTTCAAAGACATGGCAAACTTTTATGTCTTAGGATGAACAGAATTTTGCCATGCTTATAATATGAGTAGAGAAAAAAAGATGTTGGTAGAGAGGCTTTAGAATAAAAGAAGTTGCGTGAACAAAAGCTTAGGATGTATAAGAAGATCTATATATAAGTGGATGTATAAGTGGATCTTGCTGAGTGTCTCAAGTGCCAGTTCAGTTCAACCAGGCTGGAGCGTATAGGAGCAGCGTAGAGGAATGAAACCATAAAGGTTACAGGATAATACTACAATTTATTAAGCATTTTCTAGGCACCAGAAGCTTGACATGCATCTTGAAATCTCAGTAAAACCCTGTACTATATCATGTATATAAATCAAGAAGTTACACTTAGAGATGTTAAGTGCCTTGACTGATACCACCTAGCCAATAGGTGGTGGGGCAGGGATTTTGGACCAGGTCTACTGGTGCCTAAAGCCTGAACTCTGAGCTGAGAAAATCAAGTTTGAAGGGCCTTGAATTATATGATAAGTGAATTGAAAGTATTGGAATATTTTCAGCACAAGAATGATATAATTGGATCAATAATTTAGGAAAAAAGTTTGGGTCATAGTATGGAGATCGAAACAGAAGCAAAGCTTCTATTTGAGGTAAACCTACAAATGATGAGGTTGTTTCACTAATCCAGGTGAGGTTACTTTCACTAGCAGAATGACAATAAAAACAGAAAGAGGACAGATTCAGCAGACTCCTTGTAGTAAAATCAGCAAGACTCAGTTTCAGATTGGGTAGCTGAGAATATAAAAAGATCATCGGGGGGGGGGGAAGAAAAATTTTGTGTTCACCTTCTATATTCCTGGAGATGGAGTAAGGTTTATATTAAATCAGTATAGTTTCTAAGATTGAAACTATATCTATTTAAAAACCACTTTGGTTTTATTTCTAGGTGGCTCCAGGAAAATTCAGCAAGGATAGTTGTCCTTCATGTTTCTATTGTAGTACCCTTTCTTTCTGACCTTCTATTGCTCCTCTGTGCCTAGGTACAGAAAGTGAAAAGAAGCAATCTGACCAAATCACACACTCACACACACATATATATATATAAATACACCAGTGTGTTAATCTTTCCAATGCTACTAAGAAGGCAAAAGAAGATTGCTTCATGGAAGGCAGTGCAGAAAGCAAGGATTAAAAAATATCATTCACTTATTGACAAATTTCTTGAATGTCAAGAATGCTCCAGGTGCTTGGTATATAAAGATAATTATCACACAGTCTACACTGGGTATTTTGCATGTGGAGCCAATATGAATTTTTGGGAGCCAGAGAGTGGACTATAGTAGGCAGAATAATGCTGCTTCTCTTCAATAGATGTACCTGCCCTCCTCTATTTTCTTACATGAGGAACAAAAGGAACTTTGCAGATAGAAATGAGGTTATGGACCTTCAAATAGAGAAATTATCTTGAATTATATGGAAGGAGCCAGTGTAATGTCATGGGCTCTGCAAAGTGGCAGAGGAAGACGGAAGTCAGTGAGACAGATGCGAAGAACAAAAGGCAGAAGAGATTTGAAGTGAAAATAACCACCACTGCTAGCTTTGCATATGAAGAAAATGGCTTCCATGAGCCACGGAATGTGTGGTCCTTGGAAGCTGGGAACTACCCTCGCTGAGAGCTGAGGAAGTCAGTCCTACAACTGCAAGGAATTCATTTCTGCCAACAACATACACAAGGAAGGAAACGGGTTCTGTCCTACAGAATTTAACCTACAGAACTGTGACAGCCATAACTTTGTCTGTTTGAAGTGGCTTGGTTTGTAGTAAATTGTTATTGCAGTTATAGAAAACTAATACAAATGGGAATAAAAAGAACGCTTACCTTAAAAAGAGAATTAAATATAATAATGCATTACTGCATCTGATGCATAGAAAACACTGAAAGCAATTAGCTATTACTTTGTCATTATAGGACTGATTCTAACGTTAGCCTTTGACCCGTTGAGGGGGTTTCCACTTTACTAAGAGTGCCCTGGGGCATACCAGCCCCCCTCTGTGTCCATGGCTAACTGCCATTGGTTTCAGAAAGATGACTCTGAATCCCAGCCTAATTTGAAGGCAGACTTCCAAGTCCTTTTATTTTTTTGGGACCCAGCTCCCCAGTGATGGATAATACAAATAAAGGCTAATTCCTTAGAGAAGAGATACAAGTTCTGCTCCTTATCGTATCTTATGCCAACAAAATGTGATCATCCTCAGAGACAGCTCAAATACAACTTATATAACCGAAGATAACACTCCATGCTTTAGTTAATGAATGTTTGCACTCAAGTCAATGATTATGTTGTGCTTTCTCCCAAGCAGTTTGCTTTATACTCTGATACCAAAGGTTAAATTTAGGTTTTTAGTGCAGAGAAGCAATGTGATTTCTTACTTGTTCTCCTAGTCATATTTTCTTGTTTCTTTGTATACTTGGTATTTTTTATTTCTATGCTAGAAATGATGGATTTTGCATTGTTGAGTGCTGGATTTTGTTGTGATCTTTTAAAGAGTGTTAGACTTTTACCTGGCACAGGTACTCTTGGATGAGTATGATTCCTTTGAGGTCTCACTCTTAAGTTTTGTTACAGCAAGTCCAGAGCAGTTTTTTCTATGGAGTCAATTCACATCTAATGTTTTGTGTCATCTTTCAAAGAACTCTACCCTTGATCTTTTGTATTTTGAGGTCTTTCCACTCTGGTTGGTTGGAATAAATTTTTCCTGCCTATGCTTGAATTTTGGGACTTGTTCAACCTATTGTTTTGTCATTATTTTTCAGTGGTCCTTTTCCCAGACTCAGGGAAGTCTTTTCCTCACTAATGGGCACATCAGCTAAAGCTTTAAGGACCTTCTGCAGATCCCCCAAGCTCTCTTTTATTTCCATCACTCTACCACTCTTCTCTGTAAAATCTTATCTCTTTGACTTCCCTAAGCTCAGATCACTGCCTTCTCAACTCACTGTCCCAACTCCAGGCTTTACTTGAGTTTCTTGTGCTGTGGCCTGAAATCTGGCTCCAGGTAGGAAGCTGGGACAATCACAGAGCTTACCTTTTTTATTTCCCTTCTTTTAGGAATTCCAATCCTATTCTGCCTGTTGTCTTCTGTCTGAAAGTTGTTAATATATAATATATAATATAATACATAATATATAATATAATATATACATAGTTTTTTAGTCATTTATAATGAGATGAAAAAAGTGGAAATGTATGCTTATTCTCTATGTTTACTACAAGTTCTACTTTAGTAACCAGTTTATCACAATTTCTTCATTTATGCTATTCATGTTCATGGTGTATTGTGTGACTCTAGCCAATATTATTTTTTAAACATTTTATTCATTTATTTTAGAGAGACAGAAAGAGCGTGTGCATAGATGGGGGGAGGGCGGAGGTAAAGGGGCAGAGAGAATCTTAAGCAGGCTCCATGCCCAGTATGGAGCCAGACTGCTTAACCGACTGGGTCACCATGTGCCCCTTTAGCCAGTCTCTTTTGTGAAACATTTGCCCTTTGTTTTTTCATGGTATGCTCCACCTACTGCAAAGAATTCCCTTTCTTCTTTCTTTCTTTCTTTCTTTCTTTCTTTCTTTCTTTCTTTCTTCTTTCTTTCTTTCTTTCTTTCTTCTTTCTTTCTTTCTTTCTTCTTTCTTTCTTTCTTTCTTTCTTTCTTTCTTTCTTTCTTTCTTTCTTCTTTCTTTCTTTCTTTCTTTTCTTTCTTTCTTTCTTTCTTTCTTTCTTTCTTTCTTTCTTTCTTTCTTTCTTTCTTTCTTTCTTTAAAGGTTTTATTTATTTATTCATCAGAGATGCAGAGAGAGAGAAAGAGAGAGGCAGAGACACAGGCAGAGGGAGAAGCAGGCTCCATGCAGGGAGCCTGATGCGGGACTTGATCCCAGGACTCCAGGACCACGCCTTGGGCCGAAGGTGGCACCAAACTGCTGAGCCACCAGGGCTGCCCAGAATTCCCTTTATTTCTAAATGGTGCCTCCACTTTTGGTAAACTGGTAAGAGATATCATTACAGGGAAAAACAAGAGAACAAAATTGAAGTTCATGGACATTTGTTTGATGGGATATAACGAGGCGTACATTTTTATCTCACCCTACTTTCTATAATACCCTACTTTCTATAATACACATATACACATACACAGTCACCTTACACACACACACACGTACACACGTGCTACACAGCTATAGGTCCACAGAGGCAAAAGTATATTCCAGGGACACCTGGGTGGCTCACTCAGTTAAGTTTCCAGTTCTTGGTTTCAGCTCAGGTCATGATCTCAGGGTCATGATATGGAGCCCTGTGTAGAACTCTGCATTCGGTGGGAAGTCTGCTCAAGATTCTCTCTCCCTGTATCCTTCTTCTCTGCTCGCATTCTCTCTCTCTAAAATAAATAAATAAGTAAATAAATAAATAAATAAATATATTTTTAAAAAGTATCTTCCAGAAATTTTATCTTCTTTCCTACATGAACCCTAACCTCTTTAATTCCTTCCCTTGCACTCTCGTATCTCTCTTTGCTGTTCTTTTTATTACCATTGAACACATTTTCTTTCTTTCTTTTGTTATTGTATATGTCCTCACATTAGAATTTAACCTCTACAAAGGCAAGTGGGTTTGTTTCTTGGGGCTGCTATAACAAATCACCATAAGGTGGGTGGCTGAACAACACAATTTATTCTCTCACAATTTTGGAAGCCAGAAGTCCAAACTCAAGATATTAGTAGAGGTGGTTCCTACTGAAGTCTTTAAGGGATAATAGGCTCCATGCCTTTCTTATAACATCTGGTGGCTGCTAGCAATCCTTGGCATTCCTTGGCTTGGGGCTTCATACCACCAATCTTTGCTTTTTTTTTTTTTTAAAGATTTTATTTATTTATTCATAAGAGACACAGAGAAAGTGAGACAGAGACAGAGGCAGAGGGAGAAGCAGGCTCTCTGCAGGGAGCCCGATGTGGGACTCGATCCTGGGACTCTGGGATCATGCCCTGAGCCAAAAGCAGATGCTCAACCACTGAGCCACCCAGGTGTCCCCAATCTTTGCTTTTGTATTCACATGGTCTTCTTCTATTTGTGTCTCTGTGTCTTCTCCTTTTCTGTTTTATAAACTACTGGATTTAGAGTTTACCCTAATCTTGTCTGGAGATTCTTAATCTCCAAAGACTCTATCCCAAATAAGGCTACATTCTCAGGTTCAGAGTGAGCTTATCTTCTGGGGGGTACAATTCAACTCACTATAATAAGTATACATTTTCTGTTGTATTCACTGCTATATCCTCAGCACCTGGACCAGAGCCTAGACTATAGTAAGCGCTCAACTATTTATTAAATGAACTCATTGAGGGTCTACAACATGTCAGACACTGGATTTCTAAAAACAAGCCCATATATGTAGCTGATAATGCAAAAATAATAGATACATGAATGGGTAAGATAATCACTTAAGAGTGCTGTTGATTTGTTTTATTTTGCCATACAAACATCTTGTTCCTCCTCTCTTGGTTGGCAAATATCCTTTAGGAAGAGGCACTTTTTACAAAGGAAAAGGTAGTATCTTTATGTCCAAGAGAACTATTCTTTGCTCAAAGGTATAGGAATGTATTATGGAAATATGTAAATAAAATCCTATTTATGAATTCTAACATCAAGCTTTAATGTTGAAATTTGTCATTTAGACAACCATGAGATATCATATTTAAATAGTTTGTTATATTCATGTTTCTTAATATATATGCTAAAAACATAATTTGAATTTGTAAAATCAAAAATTAACAAGAGTTCAGAGTCCATCACCAATAATTTATCTTTTTCTCCAGAAAAATCTGCTAAAAATGCCAAAGACCCTAATTTATTTATTTTAAATTCACATTTCAAAAAAAAAAAAAAAGCAAAATTGCCTATTTCCTCTGTGATCTCTATAAATTAGGAAAACTATCTAGGCCTTCCATTGTGAATGTTGTACGGGCTTTGTAGAACAACTTCTTTTTTGTTACGTTATACACATTCACCATTTACTTCCTTAATTTGAAAATAAACTTACAGCCTCAAAATATGGTGAAGACAACAATTCACTTACATATTTTCAGAAAAAAATTCAAGATCCCATACTCTCCTGAACAAAATCTCACTAGAAAAAAAAGGCAGGGGATACTTTGTAGCATTTGAAGTCTGCTGCCTGATGTTCTTTATTTTTCTAGTTTACTTTATGCCTTGAACATGAAATTAAGTATTACTCTTCTTAACTTTTATATACATCATAAATATTATAAAATAAGTATGTGAAAATACACCGTACATCTACTATTTCTTTTCTCTGCATCACCAACAACCATTCCCACCACATATTCACCTAGGAGAGAAGAACTTTGGCTATCATAATGGAATATTTTCAGATCAGAAACTTAGTTCTAGAAAAGTTAACTCTTTTGCCAGTGACTAAACGTTTTTACACACAAACACTGACACACACACACACACACGCACACACACACACACACACTAAGTAACATGTAACATTAAGTAACATTAAGTTACTGGTTTAATAGGAAAAATCCACCTTTATAAAGAAGTAAAATTATGCAAAAAAGTATCTAATTCTATTATAGAAAACATTGCATATGAAATGCAATGAAGTTCCTTCATATTCCAAAACTCAGCATTCAAAAGCAAAATTATAGCTAAGAAGGGTACTCCACACTTAAAAAAAAAAAAAAATCTGTGAAAAAAATGAATGCTATTATGGACTGACTGATTGGTTACCAGGGTCACAGGCCTGATTTTTAGCAAAGTCTTATAGTTCCAAGAATGGCGTCCAGATGCTTTCTTAGGTATGGGTGTCATTATTTTTAGCAAAAGAAACCTTTTCACCCTTAGTCACGTCAAAGCACAAAGAATTCCATAAATCAGTGCCAGGCTTGTTTTTATTCCTAAATACCTGACCACATATATATTTATGTCATGTAAATTTTATTGCCTTGTTTTCAATAAGGATTTAGAAGATTAAAATGGACTTTTAAAATACAAATGTATATTTTTAGCACTTTTCTCTACATCCCCAAATTTCATTTAGGTTAGGCAATGAAATTGGACTAGTCAGTTTAATTTTTATTGCTAGTCCATTTCACCTCTCAAGTTCCAGGGAACAAAACCAAGCTACATTTCACTGAAAACATTGTAAGAAATTCTTAAAACCAGATTGTGAGCATGAACCTACAAAGAAAGAAGTTTTTTTTTTTCTTTATCACAAACTTTATAAATTTAAAAAAGACCATTTCTTGCCTTAACTCTGAAAGCATGCCCCTTTCGTCATTGAGAAATACAGAAATATTTGAAATTCCCCAGTAATCTGGGCTCACAAATGGAAACATTTGGTTGTATTTGGTTCACAAGAGCACAAGGCCTGTCTGTTTTTGGTTCTGGGTAATTAGAATGTACAGATCTGACATCAAATGTGCTACATTGTAGTTACAATGTAAAGAACTCAGAACAAATGTGCAAAAGGTTGGATGCAATTTAGAGTATAATGTTCTAGAAGTGTAGAGAAGAAGAATGAATAAGCCCAGTGAACTCCCTTGTGTCTATACAACAGATCAGCGCACCAAACAGTATTTAGGGCTCAGCAATTATCTTACTCTAACCAGTATAGAAGGCCTGGCTATGTAAATCAGATCCCAAACTCTACACTAATGGTAATTGTTTACTCTGTTCCTTGATCAAATTAGATGGGTGACATCCAAATTTGCATTTGACTACATCCTGTCTATTCACACAAACCCACTATTCAGATTAAATTGACTGGCTATGAAATTGGTCAATAGACCTGACTGCATTGACCAGACCATTTATATCTACATTAAGGGAATTTAAGGAACAAATAAATATATAAGGAGAAAAATCTGAAAGCTTTCTAAATAACTAGCATATGTTCCAACTTATCCATGACCTCAAAGTTTTTTGTTACATGTACAAATTATAGCTTTTTGTATAAGACTCTAGGTTACAGGACCCAACCTAAAGTTCTATTTAGAAACAGATAAGGAAATGATAAAGAAAAGAAATGTAGAAAGGAAAAATTCTAGCTTAAAAAATATGTCTGACCTATTAAATTGTTTAATATCTTATATTGAAGTAAATGCTACTATGTGTGAAACTGTTCACCCAGTCAGGTTTCTTAAGCAAAGTCCTCTTTTTCTAAAGCTTTGAGAATTTAGCTCTGAAATTAGGAGGCCAATGAAAGAAAAATGTTTTCAACTATTTTAGGAGATGATATGAGTTAAAAATGGGGGAGCTGATGTTATGAATGAAAATTATGGCTTCTTCCAATCAAGTGCCACATGAGAGAATGTTTATTTTCCTAAGATACCCGTTTTGTTCCTTAGACAACTCATTTCTTGATGCAAGGTAAGCATTTTGTTTATATATCATTATTTTATTATTTCTGCCCTTCTATATCAAATGTAAATAACATCCCCCTCTGTGTCTGCCACCAATCACAGTACTTTCTGACTACTTGTGATAATTGTGAGAATATCATTCTTATGGAAGCCACAGTGTGATGGTTAATCCCTTTCCTGGTATAGATGAACCACACATGAGCAGGAGATTATCTTCTGTAAAATTTCAATATTAGGTGTCTGTAAACTGAGCAATATGAAGAAAAAGCAAACAAAGTAGATTCTTCATTTTAACTTTAAAACTTAAAACTGAAATATACTAGGCAAGTTATGTTTAGGTAACTATGTGTAATGGCCATAGAAATAATTTCAAAAGGGAAAATGGGTGAAAAGTAAATCATTGTCAATTTACAAACATAGAGAAAGAAAATGGGTGAAAAATAAATCATTGTGAATTTGCAAACATAGAGAAAGAAAATGTTGTGGAGAATCAGAGCAATCATGGGAAGCCATCATGAGGGCATGGCCCACAGAGGAATTAGGTCTGACACAGTATCAGAAGCTAAACTAAGGTAAAGTACAAATTTAAACATTGTGAGCTCAAGTGGTATCCTATCTTCTTTCTGACTTTTCCTCCTCATCTACTGTTAATTTGAAGGATTTCTTTTTGGAGCAGAGCTGAGCCTGTATCACTATCCACAACAAATATGGTTATAGCATTGTTCCAGTGCCCAGGAACAGCATCTAAGGGATATGAACTAGGAGGAGGTCTCTAACCATTGAAGCTCTCATTCTAGCTGGGGAGGTTTACCTCAAATCGTGCCTGAGATGTATTGAAAAATAATTTCATTGGTAGGAAGCATAAAACTGCATGCTGACAACACCAGGTTGAGCTGTATAAGAATATATTATAAGTCCAGTGTGATCTAAATGTTCTAAAAATTAGGGTAGAATCACTTCAGATGGAGGAAAAAACCAAAAAGATCAATTTAAAAAATTTAAGACTTGTCTAGGGGACAATCCAATTGTCCTGTATTCTTTTCTGGTCTATTATTAAGATGTCTTTAGAAACAACATCATCTACTGTTTTTGCTATGATCACAAAAACAATTAATAGCCGTTGTATAACCTAACAATGAAAATAGAGAAAATCGCAAAGAGAAAAACAAAACAAAACAAAAATTAAAATTTGAATTCTCAATATTTAGAAAAAAAAAAAAGCCCTGTTAGTATTTTCTTGTTTAGCCTTCTCTTAAATTTACATACTTTAAAAACTATTTGGGAAGTTTCATAACATGCTTTTCCACTTAATATGTTATGAATATTTTCCATCTTTAAATATTCTTATAAAACATGATTTTTAATTACTACTTGTTTACTCCTGTGAGCATAATTTATTTAGCCAACCCATTATTGACAGAGATTTTGGTTGTTCCATTATCTCTTTTCTGCAATTATCTTTAAAAATATTTCTGTACGTGTCAGAGTTAACACACTCTCTGACTTTCTCTTCTTTTTAAAAGCACCTTCGAAAAGTTACTAAATAGCTTCCAGAAATCTTATACCAATTTGTGTCTATACTAGCATGGTATTAAGTATTTATTTCTCCACCCTTGCGGCAGCAATGGATAATAACATAAGAAAAAAAAAAGTTTTGCTCATTTGGGAGAGGACTATTGTATTGTGTGGGTATTTTATTTTGCATTTGTTTAAGCAGCAGTTTGAATATTTCCAAAACGTATTTATTGGACTTTTGCATTTTCCCTTTGGCAGTGAATATCTCTGTTGAGGGTTTAGCTAAGCTACTTGATGGTATTGCTGCTTTGACATCCATTTTATTTTGGCCAAGTGGCCCACAGCGACCTTAGGGGGACACTAGCCTCTCCTGTAGCGCCTGCCCTGGAGAGCAGCCCCCAGAGTCACAAGCCAATGTAAGCTCCTGATAGGACTTCCCTGTGATCAGGGCCATTTCTGTCTCCCAGGGCTTTCCCCTTGGCCACCTCTTAGATAAAACCCCTGAGGGGCTTATCAAACTTCACTCTCTCCACTCACAGACCCTGAAGAAGGCAAGGCCCTGCCTTGACCTCCTCCTGCGGCCCCTTTAGGGTTTCCTTCAGGACTCATGAATCATAAGCTTCTCCATTTCAATTTTTTTTTTTTTTGTGGTCTGTTGTTGAACCCTGATTCACCATCAGCACCCTGTGGTCCTCTTAACAAATGTTAATTTAACAAAGTCGTAGCAATTTCTTTGCCTATTTTCCTAATTGGGATTTTTATTTTTCTTTATGTGACTTGCTTGTCATATGATTGGAAATACACTTTCCCCTGATTTTCATGGTCCTTTTACTTCTGTTGATGGTATTTTTGATGTTCGCATGTTTGTATGTCTATGTGTTAATATAGTCAAAGCCATCAATTTTTTCCTTCATTTCTTCCTCTTTGATACTTCATTCTTTTTTTACTCAGTTCATTAAGAGATAATAACTATTCACCCATTTTTTACTTTCAAGCCTAATAGTTTAATTTGGCTGTTGCTGTTGTTTAATGCTATTATCCATCATAAATTTATTTTGGTGTGTGGGGAAGAGTGCAGATCTAACATAAATCCCAACATTTTTCTTTCCAAATAATTAACTTCTAGCATAATTTACTAAGTAATCAGACCTTTCCCTTCAGATCTTAAATGCCACTTCCTATCATGTGCTGTAATACTAATTACATATAGGTATATATTTTTGAAAATTATTTTTCAAGACATATCTATTCTTATACTATCACATCTCCTTGATTAATGTGGTGCCATATGTTTTCATATCTGACAGTGAAAGTCCTTTCCCTTTATTAACCTTAGCAATTTTTCAGTTTCCCAGTTTGAGTTTCCAGTTACACTTTAGAATCATTCCCCCAAGTTAAAAAACAATTGAGTTGTATTGAATGACTAACTCAATTTGGATATTGTGTAGATTAGCGACCACTCAGAGATGTCCGTATTCTAATCCCTAGAACCTACGAATTTCTTACCATCCATGGTGAAAGGGATTTTGCAGGTGTGATCAGATTAAATGTCTTGAGATAACTTTCCTGGATTATCTGAGTGGGCCCAATGCAATAGCAAGGGGTCCTTGTAAGCAAAACGGTATGGCAGGAGAGAGAGAGGGAGAGTGAGATGACCGAAGCAGAGGACAGAGAGGAGAGAGAGTTGGAGACGCTACAGTGCTGGGGTTGAAGATGAAGGAAATGTACCAAGGAAAGCAAGTAGATTCTAGAAGCTGGTAAAAGCAAGGAAACGGATTCTCCTCTTGAGCCTCCAGAAGGAAAGGAGCCTACCTACACCTTGATTTTAACCTAGTAAGACCCATTTTGGTCTTCTAACCTTCATAACTGTAAGAGAATACGTTTATATTACTTTCAGCCACAAAATTTGGGGTAATCTCTCACAGCAGCAATAGAAAATGAGCACAGAGATAACTGACGTTATTACAATGTTGAACTTTTCTTTCGAGAATGTAATATGCCACGGCTTTGATTCATATCTTCTCTTTGTGTGTCCCTCAAGTCAAGCTTTTGTTTGTAAAATGAGTATTCTATATTTCTTGTGAAGTTAACTCCTAATAATTTAGATGTTATAGATAAGAAATGGAGTTTCTTATCATTATAATGTAAGTAGTTATTTATGGTACTTAGGAAAGGCATCACTACTTTTGCTAGTCTATTTTCATTAAGTTTTCTGATGTGCTGCCTTTTAAAAAATTCCTGCTTTTATTTGTATTCATTCCTGCTTTCCTTTGGTTTGTTTCAGGGTTATGTTGTGTTACTTTAGGGTAGAATGCCCAGTTTACTAGCTTTCTTTTTTTTTCTTCTCATTCAGCATTGAAAATAGTTGGGGTGCTGATTTCCTTTTGATTACTTCTGCATTGTCTTCTGTTTTGATCTATCATGTCCTTCTTATAATTATTTTTAAGTATTCTCTAATAAAGAATTTTAATTGGCACTGACTAAAGTTTTATGTACATGAGAATTTTTTGTTGAGATTCTTTTAAATTTATTTAGCTTCTGTTTTTTATTATATGTATAAAAGGGACATATATAATTAAAAGCTTTTTTTAAATAACAGAGCATTTTTTAAAAAAGATTTTATTTATTCATTCATGAGAGACACAGAGAGAGAGGCAGAGGCACAGGCAGAGGGAGGAGAAGCAGGCTCAAGGCAGGGAGCCTGATGCGGGAATCGATCCCAGGACTCCAGGATCACACCCTGGGCCAAAGGGCGCTAAATGGCTGAGCCACCCAGGGATCCCAACAGAGCATTTTTAAATTGTGATCTAATAACATTTTATACATTTTTTCTAAATATCCTACGGGAAGATAATTCTAGTTTCAGCAGTATCAAATATACCATATTAGGAATATAGTGCAGTATCTCTGATTTCTTTGTATCTATCTATCCATTACATATTTGTCCTTGTGTTTTTGCTTTCAAACTTTGTAAGCCTCTTGTATTTTGTAATCAGAGCATAGCTAGATTTGTTTTTAATTCAATCGAATCATTTTTAAAGGTAATGGGATCTGAATTAAAACAGTAGCAGATGAACATGACCAGGTGCTTTTTAGGGAGATTTTAAGCGGTAGAATTGACATGACTTGATGACTTTGACTGCAGGTAGAAAGTCAAGAATGGGATCCCTGGGTGGCGCAGCGGTTTGGCGCCTGCCTTTGGCCCAGGGTGTGATCCTGGAGACTCGGGATCGAATCCCACATCGGGCTCCCGGTGCTTGGAGCCTGCTTCTCCCTCTGCCTGTGTCTCTGCCTCTCTCTCTCTCTCCGTGTGACTATCATGAATAAATAAATTAAAAAAAAAAAAAAAAAGAAAGTCAAGAATGACTTCCAATCTCTAGTTTACACAGAAAAATGAGAAGAATATTGCTCTATGGACTGGATAAATAGAGATTTTGTAGGGATTCTTAATGGATCTGTTTGAGGTGCTGTATAACATGCAGGTTGAGCATATCCAGAAGGCATCAGATGAAAAGATTTAGAACTCAGACATGCGATAAAAGCTAAAGTTTTATTGACAGAAAGAGTTTTTCCTTTTGATAGAAACTGGACTAAACATGCTTGAGTTTGAAGAGTACAAGTATAGATTGAGATTAAAGGCAAAGAGGGATTCATTAGTAGAGGATAATCCTGGATCGCTCAGGGGATAGTGAATCTAAAGCAGAGGTAGAAGTATTTGTCTCGCAAAGGAGAAAAGACTTTTTTAGGAAGGAAAATTGGCATAAAAGTAGAGTTTTGGGAGGGGAGTGGAAAAGCAGGGGAAAAAAGGGAGAGGTAGTTTATTTCTGATTATTTGTCCAAGTCCTTGAAATTATCTTGGAATCCTTGCTGAGTCTTGCTGCTCATATACTATCAAAGAAAGACTCATACATACCTGATAAATTGAGGGATCTGAGGTGTGCACTGGTAGTTTGCTGTCCATAGTCTGGTGTCTCCTGCTATCACAGATGAGATTTCTGTCCTTAATTTTCCGGTTTGGGATATGGGATAGGGAGGTCTTTATGGTGTTTCTGTTTCATGAAAGCAGAGGAAGCCATGTCAGTTGGTTAGGGAGAAGACAGACACAGAGCAGTAGTTTTGTTAGGATAGTGATAATTTGAAATTTAAAAAAAAGGGGAGTAGGGTTGGAGAGAGGACAGGATTTTGTGAGCATCCTTGACAGCCTAGAAACCAACATGGCTTAGAGAGCAAAGATTGTAGTTTCTCCAGAAATACTCAGAGAACTGGAACAAGTACATATATCAGACCAGTGGCTTTATTTATTGGTCATTGGCAGATAAGCTATGACAGCAAATCAAAGGACTAGGAGTCAGGGACTTAAGGGTGCTGGCGAGAGTGATGTATTTTATGGTTCAACTTTGTAACAGAATAGACTTGTAGAAATGTGCACAGATACTACCTGTACAGCTCTCTGAATTTTTATAAGGGAAACACAACTGTGTATCCATCACCAGATCAAGAAATAGAAAATTACCTACACAATAGAAGCACCCCCCACCCATGTACTCCCAGAGCACTATCTTCTCCAAAAGCAGTCAGTAGTCTGACCTCTACCACCATACAAGATTATGGTATGCCTGACTTTTTTTTGGATAGTTTTGGAATTTATTTTTGTTTTTGTATGTAACAACAGTCGACACTTGCTTACCGTTGTACATTGTGTGCATATACCCGATGCTCAGCCTGTACATTTTGGCTTCTACAAACAGTGCTCCTAGGAACTTCATTAGGTTCATATATATATGTTTTTGAGGAGAATATATGTCTAGAAGTGAAACTGTTGAGTCACAGGATGTACATATATTTATTATTAATAGATACACTGGCAGTTTTCTAAAGGCCACAAGAGGAGCAGTGTGTAAGTATTCTTTTTCTTTTTAAATTTATTTTTTAAATTTAGATTCAATTTGTATTAGTGTTCCTGTTGCTTCACATCTTCAGCAACACAAATTTTAGATTTTCTGATAGGCGTAGAGTGGTATCTCATTGTGAGTGAATTTCTCCTATTATCCGTATTGTTCTATTGTTGTGCCAGTTCAGGTTTTTATTTTTCTATGTTTTTTCCATCTTTTAAACTAATTTTTAGGTGTTTTTTTAAAATATATTTTCAACATGAGTCTTTTGTCAGGCATGTTTTTCTATAAATACCTTTTCTCAGTTCGTGGCTTGCTTTTTTCCTCCTCTCAATGGTCTTTCAATGAACACAACATCTTAATGCGTCTCTATTTATGTTTTCTTTATTGTTAGGGTTTTTGGATCTTGGGAAATTCTTCCTTTCTCCAAGGCTATTAAGCTGTTTTCTTCCATTTATTCTAGTAGTTTTATTGTTTTTTCTTTCAAATTTAGATTAAAATTAATCTTGAATCTATTTTAAATTATAGTGTGAGGAAGGGATTAATATTTGACCTAGCACCATTTATTGAAGATAAAACCCTTTCCCCCACTTCACTATAGTGAAATATTTGTCATGATTTAAGTGACTAAGTATGAGTCTGTTTGTGACTCAATATTACTTTTTTCTGGTTTATTAGTCTATCTGAACATCACTATGATTATTAAAACTTCAATAAGTCTTAAAAGTCCTCCATATTTGCTCTTCTTCTTCAAGATTATCTTGCCTTATTGTTGGCACTTTGCATTTCTACATAC
The DNA here is from genome assembly GCF_011100685.1 of Canis lupus familiaris. NCBI lineage: Eukaryota > Metazoa > Chordata > Mammalia > Carnivora > Canidae > Canis > Canis lupus. The sequence continues at coordinate 9,427,803 of NC_049257.1, forward strand.
AGTTAGAAACAGCTCCTCAAATGCCAACCCAAGGAAGAAAACCCACTTACGTTTTATTTATTTTTTTGAAAAGATTTTTAATTATTTGTTTGTTTGAGAGAGAGAGAGAGAGAGAGAATGAGGGAGAGAGAGTGAGTGAACACAAGCTAGGGGAGGGGCAGAGGGGGAGGTAGGATCAGACAGTAGGGAGCTGGACACGGGGCTCCATCCCAGGACCAGTGGTCATGACCTGAGCCAAATGCAGACACTTAACCGACCAAGCCACCCAGGTGCCCCCCTACTTGTGTTTTTATTGTGCTTATTGTTTTTATTGTGTTTCAATTGAATATATAAATATATAAATCATTGGGGAGAGTCAGCATATTTATATATAGTATGAGACTTTCTAATCCATGAATATGGCATATTCTTCATTTTTTTATTATTTCAGTAATATATTACAGATTGTTATATAGGGAAATTGAATATTTTTGAGAGATTCCTTTGGCATTTAATATTTTAGATATTATTTAGAATTGTATCTTTTCAAAAACTGTCATGTTCTATTTTTTGTTGTATCAAATGGAAATACAGTTGGTTTCGTATGTTGACTTCATATGCACAGATCTTAGTACATTTTTTATGGATTCTAATGGCTTTTTTTCCAGATTCATTTGGATTTTCTAGACTATAAAATCCTGTTATCTAAAAATAATGGCATATATGTCTCTCCTTTTCCAAAGTTTATATGTCATATTTATTTGTAATTGTTAATTTTAATGGTTAGCAACACCAGTAGAATGTCGTATAGAAGTTATGATAGTGGTATTCTTGCCTTTGTGTGTGTGTGTGTGTGTGTGTGTGTGTGTGTGTGTGTTCTTGTCTTAATTTGAATCTCAGGATGAAAGCTTTTTATATTTCACTATTAAATATAAGTTTGTTGAAAGATTTTGTAGATATTTTTTCAGAATAAGGACATTCTCTTTTTTGTTAGTTTGCTAAGCGTTTTGTTGTAAAAGACTGATGACTTTTATGAAAGGTGTTTTCTACTTATTTTGAGATGATTATTTATTTATTTATTTTAAAGATTTTATATATTTATTCATGAGAGACATAGAGACAAAGGCAGAGATATAAGCAGAGAGAGATGCAGGCGCCCTGCAGGGATCCCAATGTGGGACTCGATCTCAGCACTCCAGGCTCACGCCCTGGGCCAAAGGCAGGGGCTCAATTGCTGAGCCACGCAAGTGTCCCTGAGATGATTATTTAATTTTTCATCTTTATTCTACTATTGTGGTAAATTCCAGATTGAATCTAAATATTAGATCAGCCTAATATTCCTAGAATAGTCACACTTCATTGTGTTATATTATCTCTTTTATATATTTTGCATTAAGTTAATATTTAATTTTTTTGCATCAATGCTAATTAGACAGATTTTCCTATAGTTTTCTTTCCTTGAATGTCTTTATTAAGTATTTATATATTTCATTCAAAACATAAAAAGGCTATAAAGTTTGCTTTTATTTGTTCTGAACTCTGGAAGAGTTTGCATGAGACAAGCTTTTTTTTTAAATTTTGGTCCTAGAAAAAAAACATTTTTTGGTCCTAGAGATAGATTTCTTTTGGGGGATGATTTTAAGTTATAGATTCTATTTCTTATTGTGTTAGTTATGCTAGATTTTTTTTTCAGGATTTAACCCATTTTATTAATGGCAAAAAATTGCTCATAAACTTATCTTTTTAATACTTGTGAGATCTAAGATGATATGTTTTAATTACTATATTAGTGATATTTTTTGATGAGTTCTGTTAGAGAATGCTTTAACTTTTTATTAATTTTTTTAAAAAATAAAGATTACTTTTTTTCTAAATACAGAACATGGTTTTAGTTTTGTTGATCTTGTATCTTAAATGCTTATTTTTTAATATCACTAATCTCTGCCCTCATGTTTATTATTTCCTTCATTTAGCTTGTTTTGGGTTTAATTTGCTATTTTTTTTCAATCTAAACTTCCTAAAATGAATGCTTTGATTGTAGAGTTTCAGCCTTCTGATTTACATGCATTTAAGACTTTTTTTTAAGCACTGTTGTAGTTACATCCCATAAACTCTGACAGATACTATCTTTATTACATTCAGATGTAAATATTTTCTAATTCTCGTGATTTTTACTGTTTTTTGGACCATGATTTATTTCCCAATGATGTATTTGTGTGCTGTGTGTCTCTTGTTAAATATTTTGTTTGTTTTGATGCTCAACTTAACTCCACTCTTCTCTAAGAACCTTATAAATGCATTCAGTTTTTAAAAATACTTGAAGCTTGTTTTATAATCGATATCTCAGTAAGCCACTTGCTAAGAATAGGTATTCTTCATCATATATGAAATTAGGGCAACTTTATTGTTTTGTTTATTTCTCTTAATAACACCTTCAGTCTGCCATAAACTATTTCATCATAACTAGAAGCAGAAGTAAGATCTACATTTCCTTAGGACAATGTACCTTACTGCAGTAGAATATAGAGGTATTAAGAATTAGAATGTGTCTGATTTTATATGTTGCAAATCCCTCAATTAACAAATATTCATCAGAAGCTTGCTGAATGCTTAACATTGTAATGTTATGGGTTCTGTAGCCAATAAAATAAAGTGTCAAATAGAGTTCCCAATGTCTAGAATGCTATATGTGGTTGGAAGTTTAAAGCAGGATAAAAAACAGATTAAATATTTTGGCTAATTACCTGCTAATTAGAATGGAAAATGGAGCCTTTGCAAAGAACAGTTCTTCCAGCTATCACCTTAAACATGGCCAAAATTAGAATCATTAAGAGCTAAACAATCTAAAATTATGTGACTACTGATGTGATGTATAAGTGACATCATCTCTTGTGAAATATACTTGCCAAAAATATTTAAAATAATCTAATCAATCTTTTTCATCTATTTTCTTTTTACAGAAATTCAAGGGGGTAGATGAACTTTTAAAATTATAGCATGCAAAAAAAAGTAAAATAAAAATAAAAAAATAGAATTATAGCATGCAGCACTAAGCAGATGAATCCAGGTCATGGGTCATTATTAAACATCCTTGGCTGGGTATTTTCAAAAGGGTTTCTGAAAACAAATGAACATTTCTTGACAAAAAAGGGCAAAAAACTTAAAGACATATAACAACCAAATGCCTAATACAAAGCATAAACCATGAACTCTGGTTTAACAAAACCAGCTATATTACTTGAGAAAATTGCATGAATTTTAATATAGACTTGATTTTTTTAGACTTGATTTTAGATTATTTTTATAGGCATGAAAATGGGGCTGTGGCCATGTAAAGGAATATCTTTATTTTTAGGAGATATATACTGATGTACTTAGGGATAAAGTATCATTATGTCTACAAACTATTTTGACAAAGTTTGGCCGAAAGTAACAAAGAAAATATGGCAATTGTTGCATTTGGATGATGAATGTATCGGTAGTTACTGAACTATTCATTTTCCTTTTCTATATGCTTAAAAATTATTTTTTAAAAAGCCAGCTAGAAAGGTTTTAATATAGGGCACTGGCTATTACCAGTTAATCAAAGGGAGCCATGAATGTGAGCTGAATTGATCAGTGAAGACTTCAATGAGGATTTGGGGATTTTGTTGGGCTTTCAAAACTGGGGCAAAGTTAGGTGGATGGAATAAGAGAGGGAGGTCATGCCTGAAAGGGAAGTAATGTAAACAAGTGAAGAGATTAAGATGAAAGTGACATGTCACTTTTGACTTGCTTCACTTTACAGTCATTCCTGGAGCTCTTTGCTAAGGGGATAAAGCTGGCTGTCTGAAACTTTATTTATGATTATGCCACAGTAGTATCAATTTTACTTAAATAAGAGAGGTTCTGTGCTCATTGGGAGAATTTTGGAGGAGTTTGTTTAAACGTCTTACTCTAAGTACTATGAGTCATTACATTATTTGCCAGTTCCTTCGCCAAAGTTTCTATTTTAAGGATCACTGCATTTCTCTGCTCAGAAGTGTGTTTCTTATTTGTACGGTGAACTGGGAAAAAATGCAATTTCTGTATGTTCATCATTGCTGTTACTCCCTGCAAATATTTAAGAATCAGAAAGCTACTAAACTGCTAATATAATCAAAACTTCCAGTTATTATTTCAAGGTCTCATGCTTCACAAAATATATTAAATTTTCTTAGTGAGACTTTTTCATGTGGCTTGACCATATTACCTATGGCCTCTCCTTCTTTCTTTCCCAAATTCTTCTGTATCCCGGGTACAAATAATCATAGTGATAGCTCTGCACTCAGTCTCTTACCTTCTGAATAATAGCAGCACCTAGCACTTACACTGTATTTGGTTTTCCATTTTCAAAATGCTTTGCAATCAGAGACTAGCTGAGCTCTCTTACCCGTGAAATTTATTTCTTGATGACAGAAGGAACAAATTCTTGGCATCTGGCTATGCCCACTATTGCCACCATGGAGCAGAAAGAAAATCAGTGCTGTGGATGAAGGAAGAGGTTAGGGGTCAGGAGATTCATGTCCTATTTTTGACTCTGTGCTCGACTCATGCACATACTGGGCTTAAGGCAGGCAATTGCTCACTGTAAATTTTACCACCTGTAGGAGAAGGAGGATGGGATCCACACTGAAAAGATGAGAAGCTCATCTGCCACAAATAAGATGCCTTGCATTTCTGGTTGGACTCTGGTGCATGATAAAATTGTCAACAGTGATATGTGGACACTATCTTCTCTTGATGTAGTGTTCCCTACTAAAAGTCTAAGCTTTGGGGGTCTCTGGGTGGCTCAGTCAGTTGAACGTCCAACTCTTGGTTTCGGCTCAGGTCATGATCTCAGGGTCATGAGATCAAACCCCAGGTCAGGCTTCCCACTGGGTGTGGAGCCTGTTTAAGATTCTCTCCCTCTCCCTCTGCCCCTTTCCCCACCCACACACACCTTGTCTCTCTCTTAAATTAAAAAAAAAAACTAAGTTTCTGAAATTATCTGGTGATCCTCACTATCTTTATTTCTCCCTTTATAAATCAATAAGTTTAGAAAAAGAAAGAACTTTTAACAATTATAGAAAAATAATTAATGAGACTTTGTAATGACATACATGATAAGACTTGGTGATCAAATTGATAGCCTCCCCTTTTGAATTTTAAGTATTTTTTCTGTTTTTAGTGCAACCAGGAGATTAAATTATAAAGTATCTGTTAGTGCAGAAGAAAGGAAGGCAATGCAGAAGAATAGTAGACAGTGGCAGTAATAGTGACAGTGATTCAGAAAAAGACAAATGTATTTATCTGCATATCTGTTTCCATGTGCTGATTGATACCTATTTCTTTTTTTTAAAGACATGTTGTTAGAGTCAGAACACTTCTCAGTGGGATTTGTGTATCTGAGTCTCTCTCTCATGCAGCAGAGTATCTCCTGACTATATTTTACTTGAACACGTACTCTCATAGGAAGGTCAGATGGCTAATCCTAAGCATGATGATGTTTATTTGACTTCTCTTAAAAATGATGGGATGCCTGGGTGGCTCAGTGTTTAAGTGTCTGCCTTGGGCTCAGGGCGTGATCCTGGAGACCCGGGATCGAGTCCCATATCGGGCTCCTTGCATGTAGCCTGCTTCTCCCTCTGCCTGTATCTCTGCCTTTCTCTCTGTCTCTCATAAATAAATAAGATCGAAAAAAAATTTTTAAATGAAAGTGATGCTTTTTTGAAAGTAGATAGATCCTAATTTAAGGAATTCTGGAGAGAAAATGTGGGATGACTTTTGGAAAAGGGAGGAATCTTCCCATGCTTTCATGTTGGTTAGAAAACACAATTATATAAGACTGCAGAAGGTGGCTTCTCCCCATGACATGGAGACAGGCCATTTCTACCAGAACAAGGGGCACAGAATATACATGTTCCACTCACACGAAGTCCCATCTGGGAAAGCGAGGTAAGGGGGCGCTTAGGAGGTCAATTAGTGAATTATTAATTTTCTAAAGTACTAGCTTTCACATGCTTATTTAGCCTTACTTATGTCTGCTCTGAGGTGGCAGCTAATGTGAAAGAGAATATTCTTTTTTAAAAAAAGATTTTATTTATTTATTTATGAAAGACACACAGATAGAGGGGCAGAGACACAGGCAGAGGGAGAAGCAGGCTCCCTGCCAGGACCCCGATGAGGGACTCCATCCCAGGACCCCGGGATCACAATGTGAGCCAAAGGTATATATGCTCAACCACTGAGCCACCCAGGTGCCCCAAAAGAGAAAATTCTGATAAAATCTGAAAATTTAAGAAAGAGAACCAAATGTTTTTATTTATCTAAATATTTGATATACTTAGTTTCCCATTTCAAAACAGCAAGCGTATTTACCTGGCTTAGGCCAGATGTGAGGAGACTCACTCCTTCACATATCTACTTTCATGAGTTCCTTGGTTATTCACAATATGGTGATTTTGCTCAACTCCATGGTCACATTTGAGAGAATTATTACAAATATTTTTGGTCCACTTTAGTATCTCAAACATTTGGGTACAATAGGAAGAGTGCTAACCATCTTTCTCCTTGAACACAAAATGATACTTACTTCTTATATCCTTTATGTTATAATATTGGTAAAAATGAGCAAATTGTACTTACTTTATAATGTGGGGGTATAAAGTAGACTAATAATTTGCTTTTCCTCAGAATTTAGTGTGGAAGTAGAATTTAGGCGGAGGCCTGACTTTTCCTACTGCTACCTGCCAATTTGGGGAATGTATGCATTTCAGAAAAATATAACATAGTTGTGCTCATTTGGTAACTAATGTTTTTGTCAGAATTGATTTGATTTTGTTGGAGAAGATGGAGAAAACTCTACTAACTACAAAAAAATCTAATATAAGAAGGCTTCATTTGGTGTAATAATGCTTTTCACTTCAGTTTTTCTCAATCTTTTCTTGATCTATGCTATATAGTTTTGGGTACCTCTTTATTCAGAAAATTCAAATGTTAAGCCTAAATAAACCTACATATTTTTACTTAGTATAAATGATTGGTATGGCTGCTCTCTCATAAAATAATTTCACATCAGTGTTCTGCCGAAACTTGTTTTTAAAGCAAAATATGTTTGTTCTTTCTTCAAAACACCCACTGACTCAACCTCCTGGTGGCCTTTCTCTGTATATTAGCAGGAACTAGATTCTGGGTGGTTTTGGCAATAGCTCCAGCTAGGTTTCAGCTGGACTTCTGTGGACCATGGCTGATAATCAGTGTATCATCTTTTTTTTTTAAGATTGTATATATTTATTTGAGAGAGAGAATATGAGTAGGAGAGGGGCAGAGAGTAGGGAGCCCAATGTGGGACTCGATCCCACGACCCTGGGATCATGACCTGAGACAAAGGCAGATGCTTACCCAACTGAACCACCCAGGTGCCCCTAATCAGTGTACTATCTTGACTACCACACAGAACTCGAACAGTTCATGTTTATAAACAATGTGCAGCTGGGGCCTGGCGTGAGGCATCACCAAATATCTGAAATTGGTTATTTTTCTAACGTTGTAAAAAGCAACATTTAATGCACATTAAAACCCCAATGTTTTCCCTAGATTTAGTAAAGATAAACTCAGGTCCTATTGTGGCCAAGGTCTCAGAGAGGCTGAAAATGTCAGTGGTGGAAGAAATCAAACCTGTTGATTTATAGTTAAGTATTATTCCTGGACTGTATATTCAGATCGGCAAGAACATCATTCATGGACGCAGATCCATAAAAGGGGCCAAAAAAAAAAAAAAAAAAGCCTGTTTTAAAACCACAGGTCTTGCACTCATAGTACTATACCCATGGAAAAGTAAGGGGAAAAAAGCAATCTTATTTCCTCCAACAGATATTTATGTGGTCCTGAAGAGTGTAGGCTTTTTAATCAGGACCTGGAACGTCTTGGTTTGATGAAGTTTTTCTAAATAACCTTTCCCGGGAGGTACTTGACAAATGAAGATAGGAGGGACTCATAAGAAAATTTACTTTTAAGTAAAAGGATTAATAAATACCATTTACCCCTACTGAGTTAATAGAGATTTTATATGTGTGTCTGGCTTTATATGTATCTCTATCAGAATGGCACTATTGTAGGTGATCATTGTTTTCTTTTTTCCTACTCTTCAGTAGAGTTTGGGTTATTAAGTCTCAGAGACCTGAAATTGAATCCTAGCTCTGCAACCCCCTAGCTGTGTGACTTGAATAGTAGTCAACCTTTGTATGAATCAGTTTCCTCAACTTTAATACCTTCAATCATGATAATAGCTACCTCATAAGCTGATTGTAAGAATTAGTGCAATGACATAAAGCACCCAGGGTATACAAGTCATTTAAAATATATTACTTTTTGAGATGGCTGGATCGCACAGTTGAGCATCCAACTCTTGGTTTTGGCTCAGGTCACACACAATCTCAGGGTCTGATCTTAGGGTTGTGAGATTGAGCCTCGCTTCAGGCTTCCTGCTCAGTGGGGAGTCTGTTGGAGATTCTCTCTCGCTCCCTCTCCCTCTACCCCTCCCCCTGCTCTCTCTCGAGCTCTCTCTAAAATATCCTTAAAAAACACATTACTTCTTACTGTAGCTTTTATCTGTATTTCTTATGGTAAGCATGCACACATTTTATAAGGCAGATTCTCCAATAAAAATCATGCACTAAAAAAACTCACATGAACATTTGTTTTTGCTTTTCTTGTTTTCCCAATTGAAGTTGTCAACTTCAGTTATCGTATAGTCATTTTTGTAATGAGTGATCGATCGGTTTTGACAAATGCTCACTCAAGTCCTTGCCTTTATTTCAGTGCTCTTCTGGTTAGATATTACATTCTTTTTATTCTGTATACCAACTTACATTTAAAAGATTTTAACCTATACCAAGTTGAAATATATTCCGAGTTGAAATATATTCTTTTACATATATGTGTGTATGTAGATATATGCATCTGTGTGTATATATATGTACATACAGATGTGCATGTGTATCTATATCTCTTAAATTTCAGATATTAACTAATTAGACTATGAAAATAATGCCTTAATATGGGTGAACAGATTGAGAGTTGTCAAATGATTAAAAAAAATTAGGAATTATTTCCATTTCATCAGCTCCTCAGGTTTATGCACAAACTTTCCCACAAAACAGGCTGCTGCCATATGTGTTTAAAGGAGATCACCATTTGGCTAAAGTTGGCTGCGTAAGGAAAGCCCATTTCACAGTCTATTCACACCTGACTTTATGGCACTTCACCAAGGAAGGGCAAAACAGTTTAGACATTCACAATAAGAACCAACTTGAACCTTATTTAACTTCCAAACCTTCTAAATTTCTTTAAGGCTCAGATAATTCCCACAAAGTCTTGCCTCACTTCCTTCCTGCGCTCCCCACGTGCCCTCTGGGAAATCAAACCACCTACTTACTGGAAGAAACAAACACTACTTGTTTGTTTCTATACAATTTAGGGTTTCCCACATCTTAGGAAAATTTAAAGAGAGGGTTAAGATTTTTTTTCTTAAATATAGTAACTCTACCAACAATACTTAATACTTAAATGAGATAAATGAGGGTATACATGAAATGCTGATTTTCCATAATTCCATAAGCTAACTTTTGAATGCCAACAGCCAAAAACTAAAAAAATAAAACATGAGGCACAATGACAAAGGTAAAATGTTGGTATTCACTTGCATGTATTGCTTGGGATATTGTATTGTATTCACCACTCTCAGGAAAAACATACAACTTCTCATGTAATTAGCAAAACTCATATTAACTAAAAACCATGAACAAAAGCTAAATGGAAGTATATGTTTTGTCTTTAGTGCTCAGTGGAAAAGAGAATGTTCAACAGAAACTATCTAAATAATGATGCTATAATTACACCTTGCATTTGTGGAGTACTTTCATTTGTGGAGCACTTGTCTTATGGCCGTATCTGTGGGAGTCTACGCTGATTGCTAAATAAAACAAATTTATACAGAAGTAGGATATCTTGAAATGTAAACCCTACAAAAATTGGAATACAGGAAATGGTGAAATAATGGATCATATAATATCCAGAATACTCAGGCTAAAAATGGAAGGATCAAGGGCACCTGGTGGCTCAGTGATTGAGAATCTACCTTTTGCTCAGGTCGTGATCCTGGGATCCTGGGATCGAGTCCTGCATCAGGCTCCCCATAGGAGGGAGCCTTCTTAGGCTCATAGGGAGCCTGCTTCTCCCTCAGCCTGTGTCTCTGCCTCTCTCTCTGTGTCTCTCATGAATAAATAAATAAAATCTTTAAAAAATAATAAAAATAAAAATGCAAGGATCAGTAAGGTTTAGGAAGTTTGGAAGCACTATTATGCTTGATGTAAATCCCCATTCTTGCTCTCTGATCAGAAATGTAACTGATTAAGGACAGGACAGATCCCCCGCCCCCTCAGAGCAGCTGTTTGTAAAGGGAATTCACAGCCAAATAAATGCAGGGCTTAACCTTAAGCACCACAAGATCAACCACAGAGGATGAGTGCTGTGTTGTCTGCACAAGGATTGGTCTAGCTTCAAAAATGTATTCCTGCTTTGAAAAATCTTTCTGCCTTGTACACATGCATTCACAAATGTCCCTGTTTGGATCCATGAGCATAGTTGAGGTTTCAGAGGACAGACAGAGTCATAGGGGAAAAAAAGGAAGTATACAAGTATAAATTTGGTAAAGAAAGGAAAATGAGGTAAAAAAATATTTTCTTCATTAATATTTCTTTTTTTTTTTAAAGATTTTATTTATTCATGAGAGACACAGAGAGAGAGAGAGAGAGTGGCAGAGACACAGGCAGAGGGAGAAGCAGGCTCCATGCAGGGAGCCCGACATGGGACTCGATCCCAGGTCTCCAGGATCAGGCCCTGAGCGAAGGCGGCGCCAAACTGCTGAACCATCCGGGCTGCCCATCTTCATTAGTATTTCTAACCTGAAAAATAGATTGTATGCATACCTAAATTAGAAAAAAAAATCATAGTAACGATCATAGGTAGTACCTGTTAGTCACTTTTGACAATACCTGTATAAATGGGTTTGGTGAAATTGTGGAAGATTATTTCCATGTATTTCACAGAACTAGCTACAGGGCTTTAGAACTTCAAATCATCCAGAATTCCTACAACTATATAGGTCTTTCATCCGGTCTCAAATATTCAAGCTTAATAGTTGAAAATTTAATAATTACTGCTACTCACAAAGGGTGATATATAGTGACTCTTTGCAAAAATATTCCCATTTTTAAAAATTCAGCTTTTTACCCCCCAGTATAATATATATAGCAGAAACACATACAAAAAACAATTGTACTTCTGGATAGGTTTTTTTTTTCTTAACAAGGAAAATGTACAATCAAGATTCAGATCAAGAAAAACGTCACTACCTGCACCCAAAGTCAACAGTCACCACCACCCTCCAATGTAAATACTGTCTTGACTTCTAATGCCATGTATCAGTTATGCTTGACTTTGAAATTTCTATAGATAAAATCATACTGTGTGTACTTTTTTTGTGTGATGGCTTTTTCTGCTCAACATTAAATTTGTGAGATTAATTTATGTTCATCATCATATGGTGCCCTATTGCTTGAACATGTATCATCATCTATTCTGCTTTTGTAGAATTTTGTTGCTGTAATTTTGGTCCTATCATGAAGAGTGCTGCTATGAACCTTCTAGGTGTACTTTTTGGTGTACATATCCATAGAGTTAAGTGCTAAGTCATAAATAATGTATATGTTCGGCATTAGTAGATACTTCCAAACTGCTTTCCTAAAGGATTGTATCAATTTATACTCCTAACAGTAGTGTATTAAAATTCTGCTTGCTTCATATCGTCACCAACATCTGATGTTATGGTTATTCTGGTGGGTGTTTTGTAGCAATTCATTTTAGTTATGATGGCATTTCTGTTGTTGACCGATGTGTTGAGCATCTGTTTAAATGTTAGTAGACTTTCAGTTATTCCCTTTTGAGCGGTGCCTAGGCAGCATGATTTTCTTTCTTTCTTTTTTTTCTTTCTTTTTTTAAAAATAGGCTCCACACCCAACAAAGGGCTTGAACTAACAACCCTGAGATCAAGACCTGAGCTGAGATCAAGATTTGGACACTTAATTGACTGAGCGACCCAGATGCCCATGCGTTTCCATTTTTAACTGGGTTTTACTTTTTTACTGATTTTTAGAAGTTCTTTATATATTCTGGATACATATGCATTGTCATATATCTGTATCTCTCTCTCTTTCTCTTGGTTTGCAAACTGGCCTTGTACATGCAGGGCAAGAAGAGACTGAAGACAGAGACAGGTCACTCCAGATTGGTAGGTGGCAAGTTTAATAAATGAGGGAACTTGTATATAAGGCTTGAGTGGGGCAGCTGAAGGACAAGTAGATCTCCACATCTGCATGCCAAATCTTAGGAATTTATATAGAATGATTCAGTCACATATATTGTCTCAACATCACACCACTATCTCAAGGCTGTGTCCTTGGGGTAGCTTCTGGAAGCAGAGAAAGTAAGTACAACTCACATTCCAAGGACAGGGGAGGGGATGAGGAGCCTCCAATTGCCCCGGTCCAGCTCAACCAGGGGTCATGTCCTCTTGGTAACATTCCTCAATACTCTCTGATATAATTTCCCACTTTTAAAAAATTGCTTTCTTGGTCTTTCAATTGTTTCTATTGATAAAAAATACGTTATTAGTTGTAATATAGTCCAATTTATCAATTTTTTTCTTTATAAATTTCTTTTTTCTTTCATGTTCATGCTTTTCTGCACTGTTTACCAGAAGTCAGGAAGGTGGTCTCTGTATTTTCTCCTAAGAAATTTATTTTTCACATTTATATTAGATCTACAATATATTTGGAATTGATTTTTAAGTATGAAATGAGGCATGGGGTTGAATCACTCTTTTTTATAAGGACATCTAATTGATCCAGCAGAATTTACTAACAAACATATAGTCTTTAACTCACTGCATTGCCATGCCATTTTTGTCATAAATTAATTCACTATTATGTAGGTCTATTTGTTGACTTTCTTTCCCCCCATTGGTCCTTTTGTCTTTTAACCAATACTGACTATTTTAATCATTGTAGCATATACTGTCTTTATATGTGGTTGTGAATATCCTCCAACATTGTACTTCTTTCTCAAGATCATCTTGGATATCCTGTTCCTTTATGTTTTCATATGCATTTTGGAGTTGCCTTATTAGTTAAAATAAAACCCTTCTGAGATTTTGATTAGTATTTATTTTGAGTAGATAGATCAGTTTGGAGAAAATTGGTATTTTTAGAGTATTGACTACACTATCAGTAATCTAATACATGGACATGATATTTCCTGAGATTATGTATTATGTATTTCCTGTAGCATTAGCATATATGTTTCCTTAAATTTAGTCCTAGGACTTTTATGTTTTTGATGATATTATAAATGTTATAATTTTCTACACTTCATTCTCTAAATGAAATCTAGTATATATGAATACAATTGATTTTGTATATTGACTTTGTATATGGTGAACTTGATATATTTACTAATTAATACTATTTTAAAAATATTTCTCTATAAAGTATGTTACCTGTGATTAATACAAAGAATTCATTTTTTCCTTTCCAATTCTTATCTCTTTAAATTAATTTTTCCTGCCTTATTGTATCAGTTAGGATTTCTAGTACAATGCTGACTTGAAGTAGTAATAGCAGGTACCCTATTTTTGCTTTTATCTCAGGAGAAGACTTTTTAGTCTTTTATATTTCAATGTGATGTTTGACAGGTTTATAAGCTCACTTTGTAAAACCTGGGCTTAAGTCATATATTTTGGTCATTCTCCCTTCTCTTTGCTTCATCTCTATGAGCCAATCAATACTCAATATCAGGGCCTTTGAACATTTGTTTCTTTAATGTATATCTAACTTGGCCAAGCAAAATGTTACAAGGAAACCTGCTGTAGAAATTAGTTCACTTACAGTAGAGAAAGGGTTTCAGCTTAGCCTTTGATTTCTCACTGCAAAATGGGATGAACATTTGAAGACACACACACCCCCATACACACAAATGCACACACATATGTGTCATCATAACCATTATTTATTCACTAAAAGTTTTGTTATGGGAAATTTTAAACATACCCAAAATAGGAAAGTATAATGAACACGTATTACTTATAATTTATTGTCAATAATTCATCAATTTTATTTCTCCTATATGAGTTATTAAGCAAGTTGTAAATCACATTTTAAATCCACAAACTTCAGCATAGACCTCTAAGAAATTAGGATTAAAAACTAATCACACACACACACACACACACAAAAAAAACTAATCACAGTAACATCATCATACCTAACATTTTAAAATTATTATTACCATCTAATATACATTTAGTATTCAATGTCCCTTCTTACCCCCATAAGCCTGTATATTTATAATATTGTTTGTTAAATCAATATCAAAACAAATGGCATTCGATTTATATATCTCTTAAATTTGTTTTAATCTAGAACTGTTTTATTTTTTTCTTCTAAGTTTTGAGTGTGTAGAACTTACATTTTGCATTTGGTCAACTGCACCCCTGTGAGGTAATTTAACATGCTTTTTTATTTCGATTTACTGTAAACTGGTAGTTATATGATCAGTCTGATTCAGGTTGGAGTTCTTTTGCTATCATCTTTAACTTAAAGCAATTGTTTTGATGTAGAAATAAACAGGCCAATGATAAGCAGGCTTCCATTAATGGTGCCTTTTATTGCTGTTGGGAAGATTGGAAACCAACCTCATCCCCACTCAAATCAGTGAAAGTATCCAAAACACTAAGACTGAATTGTAGCAGTGAAATCTGTGTATGTCTTTCCATATATTTCCATTTCTGAGAGTGGGTATCATTCTTTTTTAAGTATTGGATGGGTAATGGAGCCTGAGATTTTTGATCCTGGGCTGAATCTAAAGGAAATTGGGGGTGGGGGTGGAAGGAAGAACAGTAAATTGAGGCGAGACCTTCTTGGTATCATTTCACTAGACTTCCGAATAGTTCGGACTTTTTAGAAGAGAAATTAGGAAGTTACCTGCTCTCACTAGTGTCTTACAACTGTCTTGAGCTAACTTAAGGCCTTATTAGCTTTGCTGAAGCTATTGTCAGGGGAAGACAAGCAGCCAATTTTCTTTTCTTTTTATTCTCTTTACCTTTTCAGCTTCTTCCTAACCCCTCCTATCAACCGTTAGATCATACCTGGATCAGACTCAATCTAAGGTTAAGGCAGAGAACTACTAAACTAGAGCCAGGCAGATTGAGACAGTGGATGCTCCAAATGGTTTAGGGGTAAGCCTGTGTCACATTTTGCTCTTCCCCCATCTGTTTCTCCGTAAATCTGTGGAGATCACTGACATAATATGGTAAAGGAGCAAGCATGAACAAATCGTCACATATTTTGCAATGTATACCTAATCTACATTAGATTATTTCCTTGATATCAGTAAGATTAGCAAACATTTATATGGTTCCACTTTTAAGTGCATCTCAGATTGAAATTCTTTGCCTAAATGTTTGTGAATTAAAGAAAATCTATAAATTAAAAAATAAAACTTTGAGTACCTCAAGTTTAAATTTGTCATTATTTATTGGAGGCATAATACTTCATTCTTTAAAAGTTATTTGTGGGGCACCTAACTCGCTCAGTTGGTAGAGCTTGAAACTCTTGATCTTGGGGTTGTGAGTTCAAGCCCCATGCTGGGTGTAGTGGTTACTTAAAATAAGGTTATTTAGGTGAAAATGCTGACAAAATCTTAACCACAAACACATTAATATTGTAGATAAATAACCATTTTGATTAAGGTTCTTGCTTCTGGTTTGGTTGTGGTGAAAAATAAACTATATTTTGAAAATACCATTAACCTTATTTTTCATCTTTCACATCGATTCAGAGACTATCAATTGCACAAATAGCACTCTGTTGACCATTTTATTAAAGTGAAAGCTAAAGCAAACCCTCATGTTACCAACCCTTATTTCTTATTTGAAAGTATTCAGTGGAGTTGGTGATTTGGGAGTGACCCCTTACTACTTGAGTGTTGAATATATTGAAATTTGTGTAATTGCTAAGTGTTACATTGCTAGGACTGTGATGTAGCCTTACCACCAAGGGTAAATGCCACCCCACAAACCATAGGACAAACATCAGGGAAAAGAAGGTTTATTTATAATGAATTTTACCTACTCATTTTATATTATTTTTATGTAGATTTTTGGTTCTTAACTTTTTTTTTTACCTTCTGCTTATATGACATTTAATTTACTCTTCATCTTTAATGATCATCACTGTATTTATTATTTCCAATATACATATTTTTACAAAGTAGTGATGACATGATTTCACTTTCTATAATTACTCCCAGGAACTTCAAAATGCACTTTGTCATTTATCATTTATTTTGGGGACTCTGTCTTTTATTAGATGAATTTGGTTTATCTTACTTAGCCTTTTCTTAGGACTGGGTTGTGGTAAGGTCTTGGGACACAGAAACACAGTAGAGTGTGCATGGTCTAATACTGTTGCTTTATTTTGCATGTTCCCACTCATTAATTTGAGCATTATTATTTGGTTTTTCTATTTTAATTAGAAGTTTGACGTTCAAAATAACTTTTTTTGAAGTAATACTCATTTACAGGTTTTAATAACTTTACATATTTAATTTGTAACCTATGCAGAGAAACTTTCCAGTGAAATTTGTCTTGATTTCTTAAGTTTGTAACATAAAAGGAAGTGTCAATAATATATAGCATTAAATATACTAATATGTAATCTAGATATAAATACACTTTTATTAACCAATATGCTTATTTTAATTGAAATTATGATATTCTTGTCATCAAATTTAAAGTTACAAATGGGTCAAACAACCATGATTAGTTAGAAAAGATACATAAAGGAGTATGTTCTGGATTTAGATTACAAAGCAGATATTTTAACATAAATTATTCAGCACAATGGCTCAATAACCCAAATATGTGTGTTTCTTCCAGGTAAAATTACATACCCATAAACTGACACTATCATGACAAGTAAACACAATTTTGTTGAATGATTTTGAAAGACAATATTTACAGATAGTGGGTGTTTATTTTAAGCTGTCAAACCATTTTTGTTTTCAAATAAAATCATAGGCAAATCCCCCAGTACTTCCAAGAGATAACATTTAAAATGGCTTGGTTTGAAATGAGGTGGATGGCTCATAGACACAGCTGCTTAAATCCACCTTGCTCTCTGGCCTCAAAGGCACAGACTTTAAAAAGGCCTTAATAGCAGAATTTGGGAAAGTGATTTAGAATTCATCAACTTCAGTATTAGCCAAAGAATGTCTTTTGGAATGCTCCTGTCTTTGGGTGCTCTCTACAAACTGGATTTCATGGTTGCCACATCTGGGAAACTTTAAGCATAGTATATTCTTATTTAGGAATTGCTTAATGCATATTAACATATCAGTGGCTCTGAGGCATCATATGGGAAACAAACAGCCATTTGATTGGATTTTCAAAAACAAGTTTCTCCAAAGTGTTTAATAACAGAAACTTTGTATTTTCTTGTAATAGTCATAGCCTAGAGAATGCCCGCCACAGGACGTACTTTTCTGATAAAATAACCATCCTTTGATCTAATTAAAAAATTAGATTCAACAATTGCTCTTACGGTGTCCAAAATATAGTGGTTCAAGTTATGATTATATAATTTGTAAATGGGAAACTGACAATCATTCTGGGAAAATTATTTTATATTTGCACAGTTCTAATGACTAGGAAGATTTTATTATAAGGATTATTTGTTTCAACAAGATATTTCAGAGTTAGACAGCCGTAGCATATTTTCACCTAAAAATCATTTCTGTCACTCATCTGAATGCTCTTCATCCTGCTTCAAATCTTCAATTCATGAATATTCACAGAGATCCTTGGGGGAGATATCTGCAATCATTTTAATTGTGGAAAGGACTCACTGACAACTATAAACTTAAAGACAAAAGACAATGATTTGATTTACCCTTGCCTAGGAATATGTTTTCGTTTGAGGTTTCAGACCCGGCATCGGTTGGTTTGGAGAATCTTAACTCAAGTGACTTTCTGGCTGTTGTGCTGAACTTGGAACCATGTGACAGCACACAGGTGGTATAAGGTCTAACTGAATATCTACTATATATAATCTATGCTTTTAGGAACTTAAGATCTATGACATAACATTGAAAAAGTTAATCACATGAAGTCCATGTATTCTCTGGCAGTAATGCTTTCCAAAAATCTTTGAAATGCATTCATTTTGTTTATGAATCCATTAATTCATCAATTGAACTGAAACTAACATGTGTCTAACATATGCGAGGCACTACTTTGTTCTTGAAATTGGGGATATAGCAGTGAATAATATTGATATGCTCCCCCCTATTCACCCATCCGCTACCCCATTTTATCAGGTCTTAGGTTGTTATTGGAAACAGACAATTTAAAAAAGATAAATACATAATATAATGTTAGGTAGCAGTCAGGGAAGGTGTCTCAGAGAAGGTGAATTTCTAACCAAGACTCCAGTGAAATGAAAGAGTGTTTCATAATGGGGAAGCAGCAGGTACAAAGAATCAAAGTTCTTCTGTATCATTTGAACAGTTTGTAAGAGTGTATTCATTATCACTTGCATAGCAAAATAGAGAAAAATCGATGTATCTTATTGAAAAACTATAGATTTGGGCATTTGATATGGAAGGATACTGAAACTGGATAAAAGACAAAGTGTTTTAGGTATTCAATATGGAAATATTAGAAATGTTTAAAAAGAAACAAAATATGTTTTTTCTTCTTCAATTAGTAACACCAATGGGAGAGTTCAATCTTACTAATTTTAAGCCTTAGCTAAAGAAAGCTTGATATTAACTGTTATCTGCACACTCTGGTTTTAAAAACAAATATCAATTGTATTGTACGTACTGTCCTTTAAGAGAAATACGAGAGCAAATAAAAGTAAAAACATCTCTTAGAACATATTGCCAGGTGTATGTCTGCATATCCTAAGTAATAGGACTCAAATGTGGGATAATGATAAGAAAAATGATAAGTTAGTAAGGTCAGTAGATACCTATCAAATCAATGTCTGACTATAGCCACATAAATATGTGCACAAAAACTGCTCAAGTTATACTCCTGTGAGAAAATATAATAAGCAAATATATAGAATATTAACTATTGTATAGCATGTTTCCTTATTTTTCCAAAGGATTTTTTATTTTTAAAACGATTCAATCTAGATTTCCTTTAAATGCCAGCTCACTTAGGTCATTGAGGTCATTTAGAATAGATTTTTCATTTAAAATATTCAATCATTACCCAAATTTTCAGGACTACACCTGTCGCATAAAGTTAAGCAATATTATATATGAATGGATATATTTTGTGTTTAATATTATTTTTTTGGAATTTAATTGTTTTACATGTGTAAGCATAGCCTATGGATATTGGCTGTGGGAAGCCAAACATCAACATACAGGCAAATAAATCTTGTTTTGTACTAATACTGACAAAATAATTTAAGAAAAGGATAAATGTATCTCTGTCTGTATATAAGGTTATAAATAAATAAAAAGGATACAATGAATCATTAAAGCAATTTTTTTCTGGAGAAATATAATAATACCTTCACTATGCACAATCCACCTGATTAAATTATGTAGAAAAATATTGACCTTCCTGATACAACTCAGTTCACTTTTAGGAATATAAGGGTCCAAATATCCCTCTCTGCCTCCCTGCATCTGTCTTCAACATACACGGCTCCCTTTGAAATCAGTGGGATATGCGGGAGTGCAGTGGGGGATGAAAATCTGTGAATTCAGCAGCCATTTCTCAGGTGGAAGATTGGGGGAGCTGCCATCTTAATGATGTTTCTCAGTGGGAGACCCAGTTTGATGAAGCTGAATAGGCCTGAAAGAATCGACTTCATGATATAAAGAAACAGGGAATAAGAGAGCCTCCCTGCTTCCAGAAGGAATCTTGAAATACTGAGTGGTATAGACTCCCTTTCAAATGGAATTAATTGATTTTGTGTAATTTCCTTTTCCCTTCTTAAGGACTCCTCTCTGTCTCTCTGTCTCTCTCTCTCTTTTAACCACCACCCAGTATATGCCATTTTTTAATGTGGGAAACTATTCCGTCAAACACTTCATCTTGTGAGACTGTCAACAACTACCAGTCTCTCAATTATGCTTTTTTTTAAAAATTATATTTAAGGGTCCAATGCTTAGGTGCTCACATACATCTCACATACAACTTTAGGCTGTTTCTGGAGATTTCATCATCTTAGTAGTTAGACATCATGATTAGAATAGCTTTTCTGTTATGTGGGATTTCCTTTAAATCTATGTTACAAGGTGGTTTTCTTAAAAAAAAAAACAAGAACAATAGATACAAACTTTTAAACTATAAGAGATGCAAATTTATGAAGAACAATTATCTCCTTTTTTTCCTGGATATTGCTTGAAATCCTGCATGGTCTGAACATGACCTCTTACCTCACAGTGTCAGAAGAGATATACTCTGTATTCTTATCTTCTACTATTACTGCCTTATATTGTTGTGATACCTGTGTCATATACATAATATCTATTATTTGAAAGGACAAAAAATAACAGTTAACAACAAAAAAGACTCCTACAATCATAAGATCCATGGCATAAATATTACACCTATACATTTTGGGCAAATACATTAATGACACTTTCCACATACTGGAGCAAGAAGAGGCACCCAATACTGTGAAGTTAATTAAGAAATAAATGGCTGATTTGGTTAGGATCCTTCTGGAATGGCTGTGTGAGACAACGGCGAGAGGTAGGGCAGGAAAAGTTTTAGACACATTTAGTAATCCTGCCTGAAACCAGCTCTCCTTCTAGATGGAACCTTACTTAAACCCCAGCAGCCAATTGTAATGCTTATCATAATCATAACGTTAAAGATTTTCAAAGCAGACATTTCCCTCAGCTGTCCTTAGGAGCCTATTTTAAGTGATTAAAATTCAATGCTGTCAAGAAGTTCTTACATTATGTCAACTTAAATTTATCTTGCAAGTTAAGCCATTTCCTGCAATAACCCTGAGGAACAGCTGGTCACCATCTTCTTTATGGCCATCCTCCTTAAGCTTGCAAAAAAATAAAAAACCCCAAAACAATAGAATCATCCGATGTTCTTTTTCTTTTTTTAGCTGAAATCATTACAACTTATTCATATATTTTTCATAGATTCTTATTTTTTCTAATGATGCAATTTATTTTTAGAACCTCTAAGCTTTCTGATATCCCTGGGAGATTAGTTGATGGCAGCCACTGTTCCTTTCCATTACAGACAGTAACTTGCCAAAATGATTTCAAATTATGGCTGCCCATCTTTTAATACACTGCCAATGACATAATGTTCCCTAAACAACACAAATATAATTGACATCTGTAATTAACATTAGGTCACACTTTTCTCTCCCACATTAAAAATGTCATCTCTGAAACATTATTTCACTGGTTATGTTTGTGCCAATATAGATATATCCCAGATATATTAGCAGTGAACCATGCAGCGGGGAAAGCTTAAATCTCCAAACGCCCTTCACACACCAACTATTTTTAAAATCCTTTGAAACATGATATGAATCATTGCCTATAATACAGAGGGTTTACTTATTTTTCTTACAGGACATAGTAGGTCTGTGTTGTCACCATGCAAATTGTGTGAATAAAAGGTCGATAGCGGGGCCAGTTATCTGCCTATGCTGAAATTGATGCCCCTACCCCAATTTTTCTATGATGTTTTGATGGTTTGTAGTTAGAATCTCTGTAGAGTTAGGTGGCTTATTGGATGAATCTGGTGCTTTTGAAGGTGTAATTAAGTAATCGAGATGATATAGGGCCTCAGGCTTTAGTTCTTTCTTCAGTTATAATTTCTTCTATTATACATTTAGCTTTCAAAAACTATAAACTTTCTTGATTGTTATCCAGAATAGTCTTTCGGCTTTGTCTATAGAGCTTGAGTAAGTTTGTCAGATTTATTAGAGTCAAGATTCCCTCTGTATCAGAAGAAAGGAAATATGATATGTATCATGCTGCTGTGGATCCTCTACTAAAGCCAGATAAAGGCAGTTAGTTCTTAATCTGTTTACCAAGTTCATCTACTAAATTTATCATTATATCCCAAATTAGTGTCACACCAAATATTGCTGAGTAAAGCAGGCAATTTACCAAGCAGGATGTAGATGAAAATCCCATATATATGTATTTTAAAATGTGCTGGTGTGTTTATGCACAAGATAAGTCTGGAAGAACACCCACAATATAATTAAAGTGATTATCTCTGAGTGTTGGGATCATGGGTTACTTCTATTTTCTTCTTTTTGTTTGTATGCTTTTCTAATTTTTCTACAGTGAACATGTATTGCTTATGTAATATGAAAAAAAACTAATTTTAAACATTTTAAAGACTAACTCAGCTAAAGATACACATTTAAAGCTAGAATAATCACTCAAATGGTGGTCTAAAAATTCTAAAGTATTGAGTTAGAGACTACACATATCAAATAGACAGGAACCTTGTTTCCAGCATTGTTTCTACAAAGCCTGGTATGCTGTAAGTACTCAAATACATTACTCTAAAACAAATATTAATATACTAACTAGAGAAATTGAGTGAAGCTGTAAGTCATTATATTTTTTTTTTGTACAGAGGATACATATTACTTTATAGCACTGTAGTTGGATAATGCATATAAAGAATTGCCAACCAGGGAAAAAAAAAAGCAAAAGGGAGATTTCAAGTCCCATGAGAATATTCTGGGGCATTAGTTTCTACAAATAAACATTGAGTTATGTCAGGAATGTTATGCAGTCATAATGCTGTCCAAAACCAGTTCAATGCTCTGAAATTTCACAGTTGTTAAAAATTTCCTTCTCAAAACAACTTAATTGGAGTTAGTTCTAACTTTTCTTAAAGAAATATGAACAACTACATTAAAATAGAGCACTGCAAACACTAAGGTTACACTTAGGATGTCCTAGTGGAATATTTCACTGAAAGTAAAGAATCTAATTATAATTTTTTCGCATTCCTCCTTATGCTGAAACTTTGGTCACTTTTCTCCATGGTTTGGCTCTGGCAAAGAGAGCTTCCGAAAGAGGATTAATAAGTGTTTTTCAACAGTGGAATGTTGGAAAAACACTGAAGAGAGTAAGATGATCAGAGTTGTAAATGTGATTACTTTTTCTTTCATTCTTATGGATGGTATATTGTAACAGCTAAGAGAATACACTATAGAGACAGACTACTTGGCTTTGTATTCTATACCTAACATTGGATAGATGTGTGAACATGAAGTTCACCCCTCTAATCCTCAGTTTCTTCATCTATAAAATAGTTAATGACATCTATAAAATAGTTAATAGTTAATGACAACTGTACATCTACATGTAATCATTAAATAAGGTAAAATATATGAAGATCTTAGCACAGTGCCTCTATAAATGTTAGCTATAATTATAATTATAATAGTTATTAAGCACCTACTATGTAGTAGGAAGTATATTAAGATCCAGAAAAAACAATAATGAGCATTCCAGACATGGTGTCTACACTCACATAGCTTTTAATCTCACAAGGGACAAGAAGAAAAAAGCAGCTGTGAGATTGAGGTGAGAGGAATCTCACTGAGATTGAGGTGATTTAGGGTGCTGTGAAGATACACAGAAAGGGTACAATACCAGTATGGGAAAGATTTAGGCAGGTAGTGGTGTCGATATGGAGACCAAATTAGAATGAATAGGAGTTAACTAGATGAAGAAATGAGAGAAACGTATTCCAAGTAGAGGAACCAGCAAGAAAAGTTCCTATTTAAGTCAGGATTTCTTTTGCAGGTAACCTAACTCAGACAGGCTACCAGTAATAGAAATTTATTAGCTCCAACTAAAACACCCAGGGAAGTTTTCGGATGTAGCTTTATCAGTATTCTAATTCAATATCCTTTTAATTCTTTGATTCTGCTTTCCTCTGCTTTCATTTTGTCCTGATTCGGGATCTCCTCACGGTAGCAAAATGACTGTGTCATTTTAGGCTTCACACCAAAATTGAAAAAAAAAAACAAACAAACAATAAAAGCTTTTATTTCTTTTTTTTTCCTCTTTAATCACCAGACAGAAAACTTGGGATTCATGTGCTTATCCATGAACCAATAACTAGACATGGGAGGTGGGGTCCCATTGAATGGTTTGGTTTCAGAATGTTCTTCTGGATCAATAGCACCCAGAAATCAAACTGCTATCCAATAGATGAGAGGGAAAATAGATACTTGGAGGAAAATGATAGTGCCCACTAGGGGTCAAAGGATGAGAGAGAGCATGATATGTTCAAGGAGCTGAAAGAAGTTTAAGGAATCTACAGCATCTGAAGAGGCTGGGGATGGGGAAGAACTAGTTTGGAATTAGAGAAGTAAGCAAATACCAGATGACGCAGGGCTTTCTAAAGTATTTTAAGAAAGTTGGACTTCTTCCTGAGATAGTGAAGAAATAAGTATTTAAGCAGGGGAGTAAATAATCATGCTTGCAAAATTTGCTATGAAGACTGGATCAAAGAAAATTGGGATTGGAGACTGGGGACAATAAATATAGGAGACTATTAATTGAAGTATAAAATGCTGATGACTTGAATGGGTTATAGGGATGTGGAAAAGTGAATGTGAAGATTTATTTCAGGAGAAGAGTTAGAAGAACTTTGTAATTAATTGGTTTGGCAGACTTGGGGGGGAGAGGAGTTAAGGATAATGCTCATATACTTGTTTTGGGCAAATGGACAGGTGTTCATGCCATTCATTGAGATAAGAATATCAGGAGGAAGAATGGCTTTGGAAGTTAAAATCAGGCAGGTCCTGTTGAACATCTAAGTGAAAATATCAATACAGGCATAGAGCACAGGAATGTTAAACGGACTTGAGATACTGTGAGCTTCATGGGGATGATGAGATAATCCAGGTATATTGAGGTATTTGAGGCTGAGATGTAAGAGTCCACAGGAGTGATTGAGGAAAGATGGCCCAAGACGGAAAAAAAAATATCCAGTGAACTGAGAGAATTTCAAAGTGGGGAATGGCTAATTTTCTAATGCAATAGAGATGAGAGTAGTTTAGAAGAGTGGTGGAAATGGAAGCCAGATGGCAGTGGATTGAAGCATCCACGGAAATGGGTAAATGGAGCTATGGGCATAGACCACTCTTAATTTGGTCATGAAGGAGGGACTGACAAGCAGTTGAGGGATTTGTTACCATTGCTATTCTTTAAGATAAAAAGATCTTGAATATTTAAGAGTCATAAGGAGAATTTATATATGAGAATTAATAAAACTAACTTTTGGGGCACCTGGGTAGCTCAGCTGATTAACTGTCTGGCTTTCCATCTCAGTTCAGGCTTAATCTCAGGATCATCATTAGTTCAAGCCCCCTGTTGGGCTCCATGCTGGGTGTGGAACCTATTTAAATAAATAAATAAATAAATAAATAAATAAATAAATAAATAAATAATTAAAAAACTAATTTTAATTTAGGACTTACAGGGTTATCACGCACTTTTCTCACTATTTTATATATGTTCACTTTTTCTAATCCTAATAACAACCCTATAAGGTAAGTGCTATTATCTTTATTCACATTTTATAGGGAAGAAAACTGAGGTACAAAGGCCAAGCATTTTTTCAAAGTCATCAGCTAGTAGGTTGGAACGGTGGGAGGAAACTGATGGGACCCTGGGCCGGTCTTGGTTCTTAACTGCTAAGCAATATTACCATCCTAGGCCACAGTTGGTTGCAATTCACGCTACTGAATCAAATGATGAGTAGCAGTAAAATGTGTAGCAGAGAAAGGAAACACATTCCTAATGAAGTAGAGGGGGATGCGGTTCAGGTGCAAATGACAGAAAACTCCGGATAATTTTGGATTGAGATGAAAGTTTATTTTTCTGTCATCCAAAAATCCAGGCAAATAGAATGGCATTGATAGGATATCATTTTGTGAGAAACCTGATTTTTTTTTTCATATTGTTGCTTCATTGTGCATGGCTAATATCCCCAATGTGAAACCTCATCCCTGTGCTATGGGGTAGACAATATGGTAGACACCAGCCACATGTGCTACTGAGCACTTGAAATGGGGCTAGTCCATATCGAGGTGTGCTGTAGTTATAAAACACATGCTGGCATTTGAACGCTTACTACAACAAAATGTAAAATATTTACAATTTTTATGTAAATTATATGTCCAAGTTATGATGATTTAGACATACTGGATTAAATGAGATGTATTAACAAAAGTAATTTTACCTGTTTTTTTTTTTTTTTTTTTACTTTTTTGATGTGGCTAGTAGAAAATTTTAAATTACTTTTATAGCTTGTGTTTGTGGTTTACATTGTATTTCCACTGATATTGCTGCTCTAGACTTTATATCTATGTTTCATATAGCAGTATGAAGGGAGAGGTTATATCCAGTTCTTATAAGGATCCTTTGCTGAAGTTATATACATTTTTGCTTTTATTCCATGGCTATGTTAGACTGGAGGTAGAGATAGATATTGTAGTCTTGAGTCTGGATGGTCACATGCCCCATTACAATTTTGCAATTACATTAGTTCAGAAGAAGGGGGACTGGATATTGGGGAACAATTAACAGACTCTGACACAAATCTAAAGCACAACAGCAGAATTAATCTTGGTTTCAAGTGGCAGGAGACACATTACCTCCACTTGAGCAGACGAACAAGATGAATGGCTTTATAGCTATTTTTGCAGGTTTGGTGTTCAGAAGTTGAGCAAATTTTTATCTTACGACTTCTACTTTTTTTTTTTTTCTGTGCAGAAGAAATGATGTTGTTTGTTGCAAATGTGGGTCAGATTGAGTCAGATTTAAGAAAAGTGATGGAGCTAAAAAATGCTGTCTTGAGCGTCAGGTTTAGATTGGAGATCATGAATTTATATTGAAACCAAACTACGCAGTTGTGTGATCTTCACTAGCAGCACCGGGTATATCTAAGAGAAATGCTGAAAGTTAATGTTATTCAAAACTGAGGTTTTATCGGGAAAATGCCAAGGAAGAGAAATGGGATGAGGAAGTTGAAGGTGTTGGTGTTGACATGAGAACTGTTGAAGGGATGGACGATGGAGTCTAAGCTGGAAAAAGAAGTGTGTGATGACTAATGATCCAGAAAATGAGCGTCCTGAAGAATAGCTGCAGTCACAGAGGGAGAGGCCTGGAAGGGGAGGACGCTGTGGGCAATAATTGGATGACGTTTAATTTCAGTTTGCCAGAAATAGGCCCGGTGGTGCAGAGAGCCAGGAGAATGAGTGGCTAAATTAGAGTGGAAGAGAAAGTCATTGGAGGTGGAGAGCTCAATAAACTGAGGGGTTAGGGATTTCGTTGCGGGATGTGGTTCTTCAGATCTCAGCCTATTCTGGTTTCAGGGACAGTAAAATGAGAGGTTCACATCAAGGTCATTGTTGGGAGGCAGTTCTCCAGTGGTCTCCTTTTTCTGCACATTTTGCAAGCAAAGACACCAATGACTTTTGCTCTGGATTGTCATTTCAAGGATGTGTGTAGAGCAAAGTCTTGCAAGGTAGGGATAGTGTCTCCCTCTGGAGTAAAGGGAAGACATACTTACTGTTTATTATAAAAGGTTAGGGTTCCCAAGTTCAGGGGTCCTCTTCTATAACACAACACACCCCATGTGCTGGTGTTACCTGGTCCTTTTCCTGTTGGTCTGAGGAATTAGCCCAAATGCTGAGAATTTCGCTACCGTTATGGCTATGAGGTATAAAGGGTTTGTTGTTGTTGTTGTTGCTGTTGTTGTTGTTGTGGTTGTTGTTGTTGTTGTTTTAAATCTCTGACCTAGGGATATTTGTGCCTTCTGCAGCACCCATGAATCTGTGACAGGTTAATCTTTTACCTAGGATGTAGATTAAAATCTCAGACCTTCATGATTCTTGACAATTGTTTCTAAATTTCACTGGGCTGTAACACATTCATGAGCCCTCTTTCTCAATTTGGATGTTTTTGCCTCCTTTCCTTTATTACCTGAAAACCAGAGCCTTGTTTTCTTATTTCTGTGTGTTTTTATTTTTTCAGTTCAACCATATCCTCTTTAATACTTATAAATCCTTTGCTATATAAATAATCGTTTAAAAATGGGAATACTCCATTTTTTACATTATTTTGGCCACATGATTGTTTTGGGTTCTTTTTTCCCAAGTATATTTGAAATGAAAATATTTGCTAAATATTTGAGTACTTTGTCCATTCCAAAGCCTCACCACAATCAGGTGCAATCTTTTGCATCCTATATACTAACTATAGCAGGTGGATAAAATCAATGGGGTGTGTAAATTCCTTAAATAACAGCAAATGGAGCAAATTGAATTTCAAAGTGGAAAAAAAGAAGGTGAACCAGAGAAGCAGTGGTAAGAAGGTCATCAGCAGAATTAGCAAAAAAGTTATAGTTAGGCAGCCAGTAATACTCTATTGATCAGACTTTCTCAATCAATGAGGCTGTGCCTAGATTATTGATGCAAAGGTATTAAGCAAAATTTTATTTCAGCTAACTTGTTGGCTCAGATGTCAACTGAAAGTCATTTCCCCAGTCAATCAAATATACAATAAATCTGAGCAGATTTAGTTCTTAAACATTCTTGGGTCCACTCTGCTTCCCAATCATACAATTACCTTTGAGAGGGTTACAATTAAATTAATATATAAACTAACCGAGGGAGGAAAGCACTGCATTTCTACAAAGGAAATGGAGCAGCATATTCCTAGGGGAATTATTATTTTTCTTTATTGAAGATGATGTAAGTGAAGCTTTTGAAATATGTTTAATCCCAGTTCACAATTACGGTAGCCTCCATTCGTAGCATCCATCAGTGGATGTCATAAACCCTCCTGTGATACCTGGTACATCTAAAAGTTGGAATTAACGAAAAACCATTTACAAAAATAGACAAAAAAATTGTGCTGGCAAGACAAAGTTTCTTCTTTTCCTTTCATTCTTTTGGGGTAGGAGGGAGGTGTGAGGGAGACATTTGGTAGAGTGCTGACTGATGCATTTTGGAAAAGTGTTTCCCCTTCCTCATGTCACCTGTGTGATTGGAGACATAACCTTCTTTTCTTTTATTTCACTCATGCCTGAGTTTACACTTCTTCACTATTTCTAACATCATCTGGCTTTAAATAAGGTCGATGTCTTTATAACATTAACCACTTTATAATATTAACCCATCTGTCATACAACTCTAATTTTGTGATTTTGCATATTTTTTAGACCCAACCCCTACCAGCACCCTAGCATGGAGCCTGTCTCTCTTCATCCCACACCTACCCCTTTCTTCAGTGCTAAAAGAAACACCCGTGAACCATGCCTGTCCCCACTCCACACCTCAGGCCCTCTAGTGACTCTGTGCTACAAAGACCTCTTTAAAAAAAAATTAGAATGCAAAAACATATGCCTCAAGCTAAAGTTGATTTTACTTCTGTAAAATTCCAAGCTCTATCATATCTGTATACATTTTAGGATGATTTCAGTATTTAATTGATATTGAAATTGTGACTGCAGAAAGCTGTCATTCGGCACACAGTTTGAGGTTCAATCAGGTTTTGCTGTATTATTTTCTAATTGTCTAATGGATCTACTATACATTGTCTCTTCTCAAATAGATTGTAAACTTCTTCTTAGAGACAAGAAATAAATTTTCTATTTTTTTATACTATCTGTAGTACCCCAAACAGGGCTGCAGACACACTATGCTTACGGACTTCTGTTGTTAAAACCTTTTTATCATGGAGATGAATAACCAAGACTGAAATTTATTTTTAAAATAGTGAATACGCAGAAGGGAGCCTGGGAGGCTCAGTTGGTAAAGCATGCAACTCTTGATCTCAGGCTCATGAGTTTGAGCCCCGCTTGGGGAGTAGAGTTCGCTTGACAAAAAAAAATAGTTAATAGGTGGTAAGGTTTTTAAAACAATTTTTAAGTTTTCTTTTATTTTTTTTTTGCATTTTTCCAGTTCGATTGAGAAAGAATCGACATACACCACTTCATAAGTTTAAAGAATGCAGCATGATGGTTTGATTTATGTACATTGTGAAATAATTACACTGTGAGTTCAGCTCATATCCATCCTCTCATATAGACACAATTTAAAAAATAAGAAAGGGAAAAAATGTATTTTATCCTTGTGATCACAACTTTTAAAATTTACCCCCTTAACTTTCCTGTATGTCAGAGAGCAGATTAGCTGTAGCAGTTGTGCTGTGCATTTCATCCCTAGTACTTGTCTTACAACTGGAAGTTTGTAACTTTTGAGCACCTTCCTCCAATTCCCTCTCCTCCCAATCCCTGCCTCTGAGAACCACAAGTCAGTTCATTCTTCCTATGAGGGTTCTTAGCTTTTGGTTTTTTGTTTTTATATTCCACATACAAGTGAGATGATACAGTATTTATCTTACGCTTTCTGACTTATTTCACTGAGCACAATGTCCTCAAGTTTCATCCTTGTTATCAGAAATAGTAGGATTTCCTCTTTTTTTATGGCTGAAAAGCTTTCTGTTTTATATATACCACATCTTCTTCATCTATTTATTCTTTTTTTTTTTAAGATTTTATTTATTCATTCATGAGACACACACACACACAGAGGCAGAGACACAGACAGAGGGAGAAGCAGGCTCCATGCAGGGAGCCCGACGTGGGACTCGATCCTGGGACTCCAGGATCACACCCCGGGCCACAGGCAGGCGCTAAACCACTGAGCCACCCCGGGATCCCTTCATCCATTTATTCATCAATGAACACTGAGGTTTTTGCTTGTCTATTGTAAAAACGCTACTTTGAACATGAGTGTGCAGGTTTCTTTCCAGGTTTGTGTGTCCATTTCCTTTGGATATAGTCCCATAAATGGAATTGCTGGATCATAGATTTAATTTTTTTGAGGAACCTCCATATTCTATTCCATAATGGCCACACCGGTTTACATCCACCAAAGTGTATTTCCCTTTTCTCCACAGGCCATCATATGTTACCTCTTGTCTTTTTTGATGATGGCTATTCTAACTGAAAAAAGGAGATGTCTCATTTTAGTTTTAATTTGCATTTCCCTAATGACTAGTGATGTGGAGCATCTTTTCATGTGTCTGTTGGTGTTTCATGTATCTTCTTTGGAGAAATGCCTATTTAGGTCCTTTGCCATTTTTTAATTGAAGTGTAATTGACATACAATATCTTAAACTTAAAATATCCTATTTTAAACTAATAATACCTTAATTTTTTTAAAAAAATATTTTATTTATTTATTCATGAGGGACACAGATAAGCAGAGACATAGGCAGAGGGAGAAAGAAGCAGGCTTCACATGGGGAGCCTATTGCAGGACTCGATCCCAGGAACCTGGGATCATGACCTGAGCCAAAAGCAGACATTCAACCACTGAGCCACCCAGGTGCTTTTGATAACAGTTTAATTTAAAAATAACTAGTATAATTTATATTTTTACTTATTCTCCCCTTCACATTTTAGATTATTTCTGCTATAATTTACATTTTTTTAAATATCATATAACTAAAAACAGGTATTATTATGTTTATGGTTATTTTTGCTACATAACTTTTAACTTATTTTACTTTATTTTTTTAACTTTTAAACTGAAGTTGTGAGATATATACCATTATTATTATATTGAAGAATCTAGTTATGATTGTATATTTCCTATTACCAGTGAGATTTATGCCTCCATTTTTGTGTTTTTGGGTGGTAATTAGTGTGCTTTTACATCGACCCAAAGAACTCCCTTTAGCATTTCTTGTATGGCAGGCAGTTCTGGTAGTAATGAACTCCCTCAGCTTTTGTGTGTTTGGGAAAGTTTTATCCTTCCTTTGTTTCTGAAAGACAGCTTTGCCAGTTACAGAAATTTGGGTTGACAGTTATTTTCTTTCAATATTTTGAATATGTTATCCCATTCCCTCCTGGCTAGACAAATTTCTGAGAATTTTGCCGAGTTTTATGGGAGTCCTCTTGCATGTAACCTCTCTTTTTGCTTTCTGTTCTAAAACTTATTTCTTTGTCTTTGATTTTTGATGATTTATTTGTATTTTTAAAATTTTATCTTATTATTATTTTTTTAGTTTTGACAGTTTAATTCTAACGTGTCTCAGAATAGCCTCATTTGGGTCTTTGGGGCTTCATAGAGCTGGATGTCCATTTCTCTCCTCAGGTTTGAGAAGTGCTTAGCCACTATTTCTTTAAACATACTTTCTTTTTCTTTCTCTTCTCCTGGAATTCCCATAATGGAAATACCGTTGCTTTTCACTGTGTCTCATAATTCCCGTAGGACATTTTTTCCCACTCTTTTAAATTCTTTTTAAATTTTTGTTCCTCTAACTGGGTGATTTCTAATATCCTATCCTCAAGCTCATGAATTCTTTCTTTTGCGTGGTTGAGTCCACTGTTAAAACTATTGAGTTCTTCAGTTCAGTTATTATATTTTTCAATAATTTTTTCAATAACTTTAGGACTTTTTCCCTTCTTTTTTTTGGTGGTTCCTATTTCCTTTTCCAACTTCTTACTTTGTTCATTCATTATTTTCCTAATTTTATTTAGTTTTCTATGCTTTCTTATGGTTTACTAAACTTCCTTAAGAGATTTATTCTGAATTGCTTATCTGACAGTTCATAGATATCTACTTCTTTAGGGTTAGTTATTGAAGCTTTATTAGTTTATTTTAGTAGTGTCATATTTACCTGATTTTTTTGGTGATCCTTAACTTCTTACATTAGTATCTGTGCATTTGAGTAATGGGGCAACTGTTCTAGACTCTTCAGGTTTGCTTTGTCAGACAGTTCTTCACCAGTCAGCTTAGTTTGGGTTTCTGGGTGTGTCTCTTGGTAATATTTTTGGGCAGGTGGATCCTGCTATTTTGAGGCAAAGCAACTGTTCAGGCTTGAGGATGGAGATGGAGCTGAGAACAGTTGGGTAGTACTGCTGGCTTGATTCCCTACACAAGTGAGGTTGTAGGATGGGCTCCATGCTTGCCTGGATTCTCTGGTCAGTCTTACTAGGTACTTAGGACTGGGTACTCTATTCAGTAATAGATGTGGCTATGATTAAACTTCCCTACACTGACAGGGTAGCAAGCTGGGGACCAAGGTCCATACAGATCATTATTAGGGAACCTGGTTCAGAATTCTCTGGTCAGATGAGTCCACCAGTTTGTTCAGTAGATGGGGAAAGCCACAGGCTGTGCTCTCTTAAATAGAGATCACAGCCACTGTGTGTAGGGCTGTTGAATCAGTTGCACACGCAACTTCCTGTGTGCAATGGTTAGATTCCTGGTTAAAGGTCTGAAGGCTGCATTCATTCATGGGCAAGGCTACTAATTAGATTCCTTCTGTAAACTGAGTAAGAAAAGCATATCTAAAACCAGTGAAACTCTTTGTTGAATTTTTTAAAGGATTCATTAAAGAGAGAGAGTATGAGAGGAAGCAAGGGCAGAGGGAGAATCTCTCAAGCAGACTCTGCACTGAGTGTGGAGCCCAATGGGGGTCTCTATCCCAGGACCCTGAGATCATGACCTGAGCTAAAATCCAGAGTTGGCTCCTCAACCAACGGAGCCAGCCAGGTGCCCCTAAAGCTCTTTGTTGTCTTGACTTAGGCCATTCTGCACCCTGAGTTCTCTGTCCAAACAGGGCAGGACTTTGTTCTGCAAACTGTCAGTTCTGTTCTTCTCTCGGCTTGAGGACCACTGAGCTCTACAGCTTTCAGGTGTTCTCATCAGCTCTTTTTGGTCAAATGGGGCTAAAAGATACTATACACTGCAGGGTTATGTTTCAGTGCCCTTGGCTGGGGAGGATGGGAAGGGGCTGCTCCAGGCTACCCTTAGTTTCCCAAATAGGCTTTCTGGTTAGGAGCCGCTGGGAACTGCCATGGCCTTGGCTTTGACTTAATCCCCCTGCTTGTGTGAAGCGAGAAAACCTCCACACCTGGCACTGGCTTTGCTTTGGGGGTGATCGGTTCCACCTACCCACCTCTTGGT
Source organism: Canis lupus familiaris (assembly GCF_011100685.1). Lineage (NCBI taxonomy): Eukaryota > Metazoa > Chordata > Mammalia > Carnivora > Canidae > Canis > Canis lupus. The sequence goes on from NC_049257.1 coordinate 9,461,933, forward strand.
TAAAGTGCCTGGTGGGGCTGTGACTCAGCACTTTGCCTGGACTTAGGCAAACTGGGCTCCAGAGCCAGCAAAACTCTTTGTTTGAGGATCCGTATCAGACAGATCTGCACCATTGAGTTCTCTGGTCAGAATGCAACCCTGACTGGTTCTGTAGATGAGCACAACTGCTGGTTAAGATTACTACTCAGTCTGCCAAGATCTGTGTGCTGGTTGTTGCAAGTCCCCTCCTCCTCCTTCCTCCCCCATCCTCCTCCCACCTTTCCCCTCCCCCGACCCGCACCACCAGTTCTCTGTTAGAATCAGATTCCCAGGGACTGGTCCCAGATTCCCCTGCAATCCCTGTGGTGCGAGATCAGAGTAGGAGCTTTCCCTAAGCAACCTGCAATGCTGGTGGAGGCTCGTTACCCTGCTGGGCTCTCTTTTCCCGCTGGAGGATCTGGAGGCTCAGGGATGACCTCTCATGCAGTGCAGTGCTGTTCTGGATGTGGGGCAATGCAGTCAGTGTGCAGCCCCTTCCTCACCCGTCTAATGCAGTCTGTCCTGGTCTCTGCGGTACAGGGATTCAGACTCACTCCCATATTCTAGGGCTCTCCCAGTGGTATCCTGTTCTTGAACAGATGTTGTTCTTCTTATGAGGGGGGACTGAAGTCAGGAACGACCTCTACTGCCATCGTGGTGACATCACTCTCCTAGCTGGTAGCTTTGATCCCTTTGTAAGACACTCTTCAAGCACCTAGAAACTTCTGCATTTTGCCTAATTGATTTTGATCACCTCTTAAACCAAATCAAGGCACAGCTAAAAATCACAAAAACTCCACTTCTACAGTTGATTATGCTTTCTTCACTTTTCAAGATAAATAAACATGGAATAAGGAAAGCATTTAAAACAGTTCCTTTTAAAATTTCATTAAAATAAAAACATGCTTGTAAGATCAAGGTTGTTTTTCTCTTTCTCATGTTAAATGAGAACCGGTCAAAAGTCAGAAAAGAGGAAAGCAGATGCCCTTACCAACTACTATCAAGTGTTTCTTTCACCAAAGATAAACCATTTCTAAATTTGCAAAATGGACTTTCTCTGTGTGAATTCTTAATAAGCCTTTTAGGGAGAAAATATATTTCCATAAATTAAAAATAGGATGTCATACTCTAAGCTGATGCTGGTTTTATATCTTTAAAATGCCATGTCTTACAACATCGAAACCTCAGGCTGTCTTCAGTCATACACTGGAATTGAAAGCTGTCACCCATGAGTGCAGAGTGTCTGATAAGATACTGTCATATCAAGCTTTCTTTAATACTGTGTACATTTTCCCTTACAACCATGGTAATATGAAGAATGCTGCTTAGGGATTGTATTAGTTCACTAAGGCAGCCATTACAAAGTACCACAAACTGGGTGGCTTTAAACAATAGAAATCTATTATTTCTCAATCTGGAGGCTGGAAATCTGAAAACAAGGCACCAGCCTGGCCATGACCCTTCTGAGTCTGGGAAGAACCCTTCTTTGACTCTTTACAGCTTCTGGTGGTCAAGCCTTGGCATTCCTTGACTTGCAGCTATGTACCATTTCTGCTTCTGTTGTCACAAGGCTCTCTCCCCTTTCGTCTCTGTCTTCACATATAGCATTTTCCGCTTCTCATAAAGACACCTGTCATATTATATTAGAGCTCATTCTGATGACCTTACTTTAACTGGATTACATTTACAAAGACCTTATTTGCAAATAGGATCACATTCACAGGTATTTGGGATTAGGCCTTTGGTGGGGGCAGGGGTGGCCACACAATTCAACCCATAACAGGGATTTAGGCAATCAATGGCTGAACCTTAGAAAATAAGTATGCAAATTTATCATTTTAGAATTATCTTTAAGGAGGGAAAAAACCCCAACCCTATTTTATCATTCAGCAGTCATAAAATTTTAGCCAAAAATATAATGGGCTTTTCTATTTGAATTGCTGACACCAATATAAATTTCCTATTATTTTATTTATTGTTTTCCACTTACTAGGCTAAGTTTTTAGAAAATAGATTTGGATGCTCCAAGCTTTCTATTTTGAAAGCCATTTTGCTTCTGTTTCATACCTTTTAAAGGTCACTTTTGTACAACATACTAATTTTCTATACATCCATTTAAATGTCCTATATTTTTACAGCATTTATATTTAATAGCTACTCAGTAACTACATTTTAGAGGTAACTATAGTACCTTACATATTAAGAATTTTTTTAAAGATTTTATTTATTTATCCATGAGAGACAGAGAGAGAGAGAGAGAGAGGCAGAGACACAGGCAGAGGGAGAAGCAGGTTCCATGCAGGGAGCCTGACATGGGACTTGATCCCGGGTCTCCAGGATCAGGCCCTGGGCTGAAGGCTATAGCAGTAAACCACTGAGCCACCCAGGCTGTCCCAAGAATTTCAAAATAGTAGAATTTTTATCTCCTATTGATGCCATACTTAAATTACTCATAATTTTTTTCATATTTTCGCCAAAGTTGGAGGAATATAATCTTTGCTTATTTATACTCACAAATCTTTAGCATATGATAATTCAATTTGGCCTCTTCCAGTCATATTTTAATACTATTGATTTGATTTTATTTTTAGAAATTGACCTCCACTTTAGTGACTGCAGATAGAGTGAAAAAAAATCTCAGAAGATAGTTTATGATAAACAGGTATATACATAAATAATATAAATGAGAATTTATAGGTTCTCTTTCTCTTAAATTTGACTTTGTGAGATAAATACTTTGTAGTAATTATAGTACTTACAATGTAAAAAGAATGAAAAAGATTATCATACGAGTTGAGTCCACGTGAGTCAACAGGTTGTTGCTGGTTTCTTTTCTCCAGTTGTTTTCTGAGATTATTTTATATATTTTATATATTTTATAGGTTATTTTGTATATTTTATATACTTTATAGATTATTTTAGACTAAGTTGATTGGATATTTTACCCTTGTGGTTTAGGTCAAAATGAGCACCTTGAGTTTTACTAGTAACCAACCTGAGTTTTAGTAGTAACCACATACATACACTATTATTGCAATACAACATTTCAATTTAAAAATCTTCATAAAACTATACTACAAATTTGGGAGTAATGTTTTTAAATTTATACTCACTTTCTAATTTAAAATTAAATTGAAATAATATCTATATTAGATATTATTAATATATTAATATTATCTATATTAACATCTATCTATGTTTATGTGCATTTTTTAATCATACTTATTGTAAAAAGTACATATCACCTTAAGCATACGATGTGTGGTAAGAAAAATCCAGTTGTATCTGTTTGTGATTAACCATAACGCTTCCATATGTGGTATCTCTCTTTGGATTCAAGCTGTCTACAGTAACTTGATCAGGGGTATAATTACACTCTACTTGAATCAAGAAAGTCAAATAATGTCAAAAACAATCATTTTACTTGTAGATGTTTTGAGCATTAAAAGCTGAAAAAATGCAGATAGCATGATGTTAACATCTGATCTCGCAGAACATTGAAACCGGAAGGGTTGTAAATTGTGTGATAAAAGAATGTTACAGAAATGCAGAGAAGCTCCTACATTAAAAAAAAAAATGGCTTTAGTGAGTATCTAAGTCAACAAGTTTTTAAATTTTCTTAAAAAAAAAAGAGAGTTGTTTATCCCAGAAAGAGAAGCAGGCTGTTGGGAACTGCAGTGGCAAGTTGGTGTGTACTCTAAGACTGAGCTAGAGGAGTCGAGTGCGGATGGAGACTGGGTTGAGTCGAACTACTACCCCAACTTTATGGAGTTGGTCTTGAAGAAGGAGAGTCATGTTAAATCCAACTGGGCTGATGTGGAACCAAGGGGTGAGGTAAGCATGGGTTATACAATTCACAGGGAAGATTAAAAAATCAAGATTATGAAGCTTTTGTCTAGACTTACTGCTTTTTAATGTGAATGCTGCACATCTCCTGAATGTGTACACTGGCCACTTTCTTTTTTCTTTTTTTTTTTTTAATTTATTTTTTATTGGTGTACACTGGCCACTTTCAAGCTGCCGTTTGAATCCCTTCATCCAAACTTGCTATTCGTTTACAACAGTGCCTATACTACTATAGCTAAATAGGGTGTACATAACTGATAACCACTATGAAATCCCTAAAACTAAGAATTAGGAAAACTTCTTTTGGCACAAGTACAAATTTTTCTTACATGCATCGCATACCATGTTATAAGTATACGCTGTTGCACATTTTCCCATTAGGTTTTTATCAACCTCTACAAAACAAAGAACAAGATATTTTTTACTTATACATTCAAATAATTATTTAAATAGTTCCGATACCATGCAGATAGTACATTGAAATTTCATTTCCTTTCAAAACAAAGAATAAAGAATAGATTCTTCTTCAGTTATTTCTATGTACAATCAATAACAAAAAAATACATTTTAACAGTTTTCATTAAATTGGTTAGTTTTGGGTACTTAACATAATAAATTTTGATAAAATCTAATCATTTTGTTTGGTTTTACTTGTTAGCCACAAAATGACAGGCCATTTTGGCCTTCTTTATTTCACCTGTCTCTCTTTCTCTTTTTCTCTCTTTTCTGAGTACTCAGGATCAGCTAAGATTTTTAGAAATAAAGAATTTAGTTTTGGATACTTGACAGAAAATATCCTCCCAACAATTCTTACTGGGTTAAACTTGGGACATTTATGACTGAGTGCTATCAAGCAGGTTGTTCGTGGACCAACCTAGGTTGTAAGTTGATTCCTCAGCTATAGAGGTCCTGCCCCATTATTTGACATTCTTGATTCAAGCAGTGTGTAATTATAGGCCTAATCAAGTTTCAATAGTCAGCCTTAATAAGAATCAGAAGCTTGAATTTCATTGTCAACCATCATTTAGTTTCATAAGGAATGGAGTGCTGAGAATGATGTGGCCTTTTTGTCTACCTCCCATTAGGAGTGGGTTTGCTTCATTCTTCAATGGCTAAACTCTACACTGTACTCCCTCTCCACAGGAGCCATAAGGAAAATGCAGAGGAGCAAAGTTTGTCTTATTAAAAGACTGCAAAGATGAAATGGTTTGGGGGGGAGCTGAAAACATTTACTCTCAGTTACCTCCTCAACCCCTGGCTAATGCTTACATTTGCTGTTATGATCTAAATACAACTAGGGTAGTGTAATGCCCAGAGTTCTCAGAGTTATTTACATCTCAGTGTGAATGGATTTATCCACTTATTTCCTGAGATGAGTTTTGGTAAAAGATTTGGAAAAGAAGTGGAAAGGGGAGACCAAGGACAAGAAATTTTGCCTCTAGCCAGCCTAGATTAGTCATTTTATCAAGAAAAATTCTATGATGGACTCTGGGTTCCGAAATATGTGAGCTTTTCTGATTGAGGAAAACAATTTAGCTGAGCATTTACCTCTAGGGATAAAAATGTTAGAGTCTCCTAAGGAGGGAAGATCTGCTGGCAGAAATCTCTATTTATCACAATTATTTACTGATCCTCTGCTGTGCACACAGTACAGTACTCGGTGTTCTGGAGTCAAAGAGACTTAAGATTTGTTACTTTAAGATTTTTCGTCTATTCTGATAATGCTGCTTTTTGAAAGGTGATCGTTTTGGTTTTGCCATTTGTCCTCTGACATTCTAAATTATTTTCTTGATGGGAAAAATCCTACCATTCTAATTTGAATTTTTTTCTTCCAGATTTAAAGCTGCTCATCATTATAAAATTTTATGAAAATCACACCTTTTGTAAAACCAAAATATGAGTATAAAGTTGCGAGTATACTGCTGTTTATTGTATCAGAATCATGTTTTGCATAGTATAAGCTTTTAGCAATTGTAATGTTATAAATGAGAGATTTATCAATTGCTATAAACCTCCCATTCTTATTTGATACAATTGAATACTGCTTAAAAGCACAAAATTTGGAGACAAGGCTATAGGGATGCCAATCCTAATTCTGGTATTTGTTAGTAAAATATGACCTTAGACAAGTTATTTAATCTCTTAGTCCCTCAATTTCTTCATCTATAAAATGAGAATGATAATAACAGTACATCAGTCATAGGATTGCTTTGATGATTAAATAAATTAACCTTTGTAAGACACTTAGAACAATGCTTGTCACATTGTAAACACTTACCTATGTGTTTGTCAAATAAATAAACCCGAAGATATTCAATAGTCTAAGTTATACTCATTATCTCTTTATATTTTTTCTATTAATTTATAGCATGACAACTCTGCAACACTTGGCTTTCAAGATAATTCTGAATATAACAAAGTTGAAAAATAATGTTCAACTTAAATGATTTGAGAATTAAAAATATTAGCAGTCAGCCATCTTGTCACCATTTTTAAATTAGTTCCCCAATTTAAGAGTTGCCATTTAGAAGCTCTTTTACCACCATGCGTAGTTATAGATAAATGTGATTCCTTCAGAGAAGCTATTCCACTGCTGTATATTATAGAACAGTCAGCTAGTACACAATGCTGACTTTGTAGGAGATGCTCATCAGTTCTCCAACTGTTTGTCTGGCGGGCTAATGATTAGAGAACATTAAAAAAGTAATATGTAGAATATATGACCATTAAATTGATATCACTGCTATTAAATATGTGTGGTTTAGCTTTTAACAGTTCTAATAGAATAGTATTATAGAAGAATAAATTCTGAAAATGTTCTTCTTACTTGGAAACTCAAAAATGTTAGTAAGTTCTTGTTTAAATATCAGCTTCTTAGCTATATCAAGAAACTTTTTTTTTTAAAAATAAACTTTGATATTCAGTAGTTACTCAGTGCCTCTCCATTCTGAATGTCAACTACAAGGCAAACAAAGATACAAACTCAAAGCTTTTTCAGATGAGTAAGAATTGTGGATACAGACATCTTAATTTTATTGCATTTATGAACATTTAAATTACTGCCTTATCCTAACACACCCAGTCTTAGACAGATCTTTCAAATAACCCTTCCTACAAATTGTTATATACATCCATGGAGAATCTCAAAAAGTAGAGTTAAACAAGTGCTCCATTAATTTATTAAGAAATTTAGGGTAATCTAAAGGCAAAACAACAAACTATAGATGGGATACTTCTTTAAGACCCCAGCTTCACCATGATTGTTGCACGTCCAATAGAGTATGACTTGACTACCTTCCAAACTCCCATCTGTAAAATGAGCATGATGCAACCTAATATCCTCAGGCTGCATAGTTATCAAATAGGAACAACCATCTGGTCAACCCTATATCATATTACATGTCTTAAGGATGACTTTGGCTCCCCAAGAAGTTCTAAGCTTCTATGTTTACATGGGAAATGGACAATATGATTTGGACAGCATTCATAAACCTAATGGCTTCCACACTAATCATAGACTAGATAACATCAGTAATAGGAAAGGGGAATTTAAATGATGGCATTTATACTATTAACCATTGTCAGGCTGAACTGCCCCTCAATGATTATTTCTCACAGGAGAAAATACTGCACTCACATGAGAAACAGAAGAAAGGAAGATAAGGCAGGATGTTCCTTTGGGATCAGGTTGATTCCAGTAATGTTTATCAATGCTCTGAATGATGGAAGAGAAAGCATCCTTATTAGATTTTCCAATAACCCAGTTAGGCAGGAAAAAAGAGGAAATTAATTCAAAGGGACTTTGACAAATAAGAAATGGCCTGTCAACACAAGTTCAGAAAAGGGCAAGTACAAAGCAAGTATTAGGCTCAGACTATCACTAATCTGATAAAAGATGGGAATGGCCAGAATGAGTGGCCAGAAGTAGACCTGGGGCTCTTAGTAAGGTGAATAAGAGTCAGTAATGTAGTCCTGCCACTGTGAAATATGTGCTTATTGAATATTAGGGCATATGCAATAGTAATGACAGACAGTATCTAACAGATGAAAAATAGTCCCAATCAGGAAAGGTTAAGGAAGATCATACAGCCCAAAGGGAGAAGGTTAAATAGAGGTTTTGGTATCTAATATCTGTGCACTACTGGATTATTCCATTTTTGCATAACCTGTACCATAGAAAATCAATAAATCGTGCTATTAACACCAAAGAATTTCTATAGAGACTTATCCACAGATAGAACTGATTTGAAAACAATGGTAATACCCCAACACCACTATCACTATAAGTGGTTATTAACCAGTTCTCAGAATGGCTAGCCTTTTAAGTGAGGATGATCAATGTTTTGTTGTAGTTGCAGTTCGTTTGCCCTCATCTTTCCATTCAGAAGTACACATACTGGCATATCTGGCCATCTCCTTGGTCCGGTCCAGTATTCAGGCTCTGATCATATCCCCCAAATATTCCACTAAACAACTGCCTTCTTTGATGTTAACTTCAAACACTAGAATGTACTTTTTAATATATCCTGGTTTTCTGCCATGACCCAATATCAACTTGTCAGCTATGAATTTAAGTAAAACTCTTTGGAACTATTTATAGTGTGTACTGTTATTTGCCATAATGGATTCCATTTATGTAGCACCAGATGTGCCAAAGTATTACTTTACTTTTATTTGTCCTGAATTTACGGTTTTAAAAGTCTAAGTTCTTGTTTTAAGATTCCAGTAATTGATAAACAAGTCTATTCTCCGTTTTCAAATATTTATCACTTTTGACATTTCTTTTTCTAGATGTCAGAAGTCTATTTTTTTCAGTCAATGTTTTCATACCCCAACCTCTTGGTTATATTTATCTCATTTCCTTAAGCTTCTTGGGATATCATAACTATTGACTCAAATAGCTTGTTTTCTCTTGGGTTTGCTTCTATTTAAATTAAATTAAATGAAACAGGTGAAACAATGTGGCAAGAAAATAAATTTAACTCATTATATACATGGAAACATACCAGGTACTGGATATATCACAAGCTTGCAGTACCTGAGAAGTTCAAGATAACATACACTTACTATGCGGTTTCATCCTTTGCTCACTGTATGAGCCCTTCCTTAATTTCTTCCTAGATCTTTCTTCAAGGAGAAACTAGCTATTCCTTGAAAACATCTTGCCCCACTTCTGCTTATTATTTTTCTGATTTACATGTTTTTTTCCCTCATTATAATATCAGTAGGGGTACTGCAGGAAAGCAAGGCTGCTACAAAGAATTGTTGAAGATATCAATAGTGGGATACCATGTTGAAAAGGGTGATGCTGGCAGTCTGGGAAAAATAGAATAGCCAAAGCTCTAGATGTTGCTATGAGGTTGAAAATCAGAGGTTGTGGGAATAAGAAAGTAAGGAGACTGGAAGAATGAAAGTTGTGTTTGAAAATAGACAAAAGATTAAGATTTTAGAGATATTACAGCTAAGACAATGACAATATCCAAGGGGTGTCTGTTAGAGTGAGGGGCACAGATTAAGTGTAGGTAAAGTAGAAAAGTAGTACTAGAAGGAATGTAGTGTAGATGGATCACCTGTATCTATTTTGAAATCTCCTAAGGTCAAGGCTGGATATAGGATAAAGAAAAAGAATTTAAATTACATTCCAACGTTTTAATTCAGAGGTCTCTTGAAATTAATAAATTTATTAATAAAATAATCTGTTGACCCATGTGGATCCTCAAAACAGTTGTTAGACAATCTATGGGTAAAAACTATGTTCACAATAATAAAAAGGTATTTGCCTTTTTCACTTTGTTGACATTTGCATTGATTATGCAAAAGCAGTTGTGAGTAGAGCTAACATCATATTTAGTGTTGGGAGACTGAGTGTTTTCCCCTTAAAATCAGGAACAAGACATGTCATCTGCTCTTACCATTTATATTTAACATTTTACTGGAGATTCAAGTTAGGACAATTAGGCAAGAAACAGAAAAAAAATCATCGATGGGAAAAAAAACAAAATTCTACTTGCAGGTGACATAATCTCGTATATAAAAAAACTCTGGAAAATCTATGCCAAAAAATATTACAGCTAGTTAACAAATTAGGCAAGGTTGCAGGATAACCATCAATATGAACAATCCAGAAATGAAATTAAGAAAGTAATTTTATTTACAGTAGCTTTAAGAAGAATAATATACTGAGGAGACAATTTAATAAAAGAAGTGTAGGGGCACCTGGATGGCTCAGTGGTTGAGCGTCTGCCTTTGACTCAGGTCCTGGAATCAAGTCCTGTATCAGGCTCCCTCTGCCTACATCTCTGAGTCTCTCTCAGTGTCTTTCATGAATAAATAAATAAAATCTTTAGAAAAAGAAGTGTAATACCTATATGCCGAAAACAATAAAATACTGTTGAAAGAAATTACAGAACTAAATAAATGCAGAGATATCCCATGTTCATGGATCAGGAGACTTAATATTGTTAAGATGGTTGACACTCCTCAAATATCCTACAAATTCAAAGTAATCCTTTTCAAAGCCCCAGCTGCCTTTTCTTTTGTATAAATTGAGACAGAGTCTAAAATTCATACAGAAATGCAAAGGATCCTGAAGAGTTAAAAGTATCTTAAAAGGAAAATCAGAGCCAAGGGACTCAAACTTCCTAATTTCAATACTTCCTACAAAACTATAGTAACCAAGATAGTGGGGTACTAGTATAAGAATAGCCATTTAGATGAATGAAATAGAATCAACACACCACAAAGAAACTCATATTTATGGTCAGTGGATTTTGACAAGGGTGCCAAGGCAATTAAATTTGTTCCTACAAATGGTATTGGAACAACTTGATATCCACATGCAAAAGAATTGGACCTCCCCCCCACATCATAAATAAAAATAATTAACTCAAAATAGATTAGATATGTAAATGTAAGAGCTAAAAATATATAGCACCAAAGAGAAAACATAAGAATAAATCTTTTTGACCTTGTATTAAACAATGCCTTCTCAGATAGAACACTATAAGCTGTAGTAACAAAAATAAAAAGAAGTCAAATGGACTTCATCAAGACTAAAAACATTTTGCTTCAGTGATATCATCATGAAAGTGAAAAGAAATCTCACAGAATGGGAGAAAATATCTACAAATCATAGATCTCCTAAGGACTTAGATCTAGGATACTCTTACAACTCAAAAATAAAAAGACATACAATCCAATTAAAGATTGGTCAAGGGATCCTAGTAGACATTTTCCCAAGGAAGATATCCAAAAGCTAGTAATCACATGAAAATATGCTTGATATCATTAGTCTTCATGGAAATGCAAGTCAAAAACATAATGAAATACCACTTGATACCATTAGGATGGCAATAATAAAAAAAGACGGTAATAAAAAGTGCTAGTTAGAATCTGGAGAAATTAGACATTTCACACATTGCTGGTAGAAATATAAAATGGTGCAGTCACCCTCAAATAAATAAGGAAATAAATCTTTTTAAAAATGTCTCTGATAAAGAGTACAAAGTTGTTACTTTTATTAGATATCAACCCTGAGTACACATATTTTTAATGTTCTGTTTGACAAAATGTGAAGTATGCATAAAGCACTTCTCTGAAAGAGTGCAGTGTGATGGCTGTCTACAAAATGTACTCTTGTGATTGTTGGAGCTGCAAGCAGAACTAGCTGGTTTTTCATGGAACACAGTTTTTGCTTTAAAAAAAAAGATAGACAAACTACAGTCTTTCAGATTTGGGGATTTGGCAGACATTTTCTCAAAAGTTAATGAAGCGAGCTTAGCATTTCAAGGAAAACAACTGACAGTATTTGCTGTCAGTGATGAAACTGGAGAGTTCAAGTGAAAGTAAGAATTTGGGGGAAGTTGTATCCTCCACTGTAAGCCTAACGGCTTACAAATACTTAAAGAAACTTTTCTGATGAGCTTGGTGGTGGCAATGAATGTGATTTTTTGATTCTCCATAATGAAATGTATCATTGGAAATTTCACTAGTCAATGAACCACTATTCTTCAAAGGACTAATTCGAGATGTCATAAAATCTTGCATTCATAAAAGATCCATTCAAAATACAAGAAAAATTAATGTATTTTAATGTAACAAAGCATAAGCTAGGGTTTCAGATTCCACATTACAACTAACCTTTAAGAAACTATTCTTTGTCAGTTTTGGTGACACATCAAAAAAGAACATTTTTAATAAAAATTCCCCTCCATTTTCCAATGATATATCTGTGTGTGGCCAGATTTTATTCATGTACTTCAACCAAAGTGGCATATTTCCAATAGATTAGATGAAGATAGAGATTGAGATACTGTTTTCCATTAAGCCCAAATATTAAAGAGATCTGCAAAAATGTAAACATTGTCACTCTTCTCACTATTTTTTTTGAAATATATTTGCTTTTTACAAAAATTTGTTGCTTATGGTTAAATGTACTGGGTTCATTATGTCTTTTTCCAATTAATTAATAAAGAAAAGGGTCTTAGATGATCTGTTTTAGTTTCCGATACACTGAATCTCAATATTGAGATTCAATCTCAATAGAACACACCAAATCGCAATAGATAGAATTCATATTACAAAAACTCTTTGGAGTTTTTGGTAATTTTTCGGGGTCTCAAAGGATCTCAATACCAAAAAGTTTGAGAACCACTGCTTTAAATAATATACATTGTATCTGGAATTAAAACAGAAAAGTTCTAATATGATTAGGTACTTTGAACACCAGAAAAGGGGGGGGGCATGTTGTAGAGTAAAATAATTATATTTAACACATACTTCACACTGTTTATAATATAGCAGGCACTATCCTGTGAGTTTTGCTATTATTAACTCCTTGAATTCTCCGCATAGGCTTATGAAGTCGGTTCTAGTATCATCCTTCTTTTTACATATGAGACTACTAAGGCACTGAGAGGTTAAGTAAGCTGCTCAAAGTCACACAGCCAGTAAGTATCAGATGAATAGTTGAAGCTCAGTAGTTTGGTTTCACAATTTTTGCTAAGTTGTAAGTGGCAAGATGTGGCTACTAGATTGCTGACCACAGTGGCAGGGGCTGTAGGACACCCTTTGCTGCTTTCTCTGTGCCTCCTCCATGTGTAGAAATGCTCTAGGCATCTGCCACACTCTATCTCGTTAATCCACAAAATACTGTGCAAAAGTGACATTCTACTTTTTAATCTTGCAAATGAGAAAGTTGAGACTTAAGAGCTATTCAGTAGCTTGCTCAAAGTGGCAGCTACTTAAGTACCAGATGACCTAGTCAAGGGTTCAGCACTCTGTCTAATTTCAAAACTCTGCCTTCTAAGCATTTTCCTTTACAACTCTAAAGATAGCTGTTTCCAATATTCTACAAGAGAATAGTTTTAAAATAAGTCCTATCTCAAAACACTGATATTTTAAACATCCCTCAATTACCAGAAAAAATCACTACTATTATACATAAATGTACCATTCTCTATGGGCCATGTGAAATAAAATGAGTATCTATCTCTCCATAAATGTAAAAAGAAAACTTAGAAGATGTCGATGTTTTTAGCAAAATTTAGAATTAGGACTTCTCTGAATTGTTTAGATAGATAATTAAAACTGGTGATACCAACGTATGAACTTCCATAATATCAGTAATGGATAACATTTATTTACTGTTAAGTGCCAAGTATCAGATACTTTTAGTATGTTATCTCCTTTAATTTCTTCCCAAACCATGAATAATGAGTTATTAATCTTATTTTATAGATAGTAAGTTAAGGCTCGGAGGACTTGAATAACTTACTAAATCAAATAGCTAGAAAGTAGCAGAATTATGAAAGACAAATTTGACTGAGAGTAAAAACCCTCATTCTTCTGCAGCAAATGTAACACAAAAGAAATCTTATATCGTTCTGAGTTTTAAAATTTTCTAATTCTATTTTCTGATTTCTCTAAATGCTTACTATGATCTATTCATCCTGTGCTTTTGAGATGGGTGAGGACAAAACACTCAAGCCGGAGAGATTTTAGAGTTTATAATAAACTGACTTTATGAATGATACTTTTTGGACTTAGAATTATCATTTTCCCTTCTCCAAGTGAGCTAAAAGTAATATTAAGTTTCATGATTGTTAAGTTTCGCCTTGTTTCTGTAAACTGAACACTTGATAGTAAAATAGTTTTTCTGTTCTTTTACTCTTGTTTTTTTGATTGTTCTGCATTTATTTGGCCTCAGTTTTAGTGATATTTCTGATTCCATAAGAATATCATTAAAAGATTTCAATTACCCTGGCAGAGGCAAAAAGATATAAGTAAAATAAAAGCTAATTTCTATGGACTGGCTCATTTTGGGGGTACTTTTCATGAAAATAGTGCATTAAATCATGTCCAAAGTTGTCTTCCAAATACTAGTTTTGAATCGTCATTTGTAATATCCAATTTTCCTTTGTATGCAGTCCTCTGTTTGTGTCTATTCTAACTTAATTTTTGACCAGGTTTCATTGCCATTTCAGTATCATTTGCACATTAGAAGACATTGGACATACTGAGGCCAACCTTCATTACCAATAAATCAGAGTTTCTCATTAAGAGCTAATGAGCTCTTATATTGTCCCTCTGATTATTACCCTTGTTCCATTTGAAAAAGAAAACATTTCATCTTTTTTATTCTCTTTCCCAATCCTACCTTTCAGGGCATGAGCGTTTTTAAGGAACAGAAGCGAGCTGAGCCTATCACAGCTTCAACCTTGCTTCTTTCCGCTCTGGTGAGAGAAAAGACACAGTTGTTACATTTCAGATTAATAAGAAAGTGTGTTGCCTCTTCACTGATTTAGACATAAGATTGAATCCCTGCTCTGATATTTATTGCTCAGATAATGCTGCTTATTTTACTAAGCCTAGCCATGCCTCAGTTTCCTCATCTCAGCTTCTTCAACTCACATTGTTGGTTTATAATAAGGATTAAATTAGATCATAAGCACAAAGCATTCAGTACACTGCCTGGCACATAACAAGTGTTCAGTGCATGGTTGTTATGACTGAAGAAATTAATTGGGTCCCCCAGAAAACTTGTGTCCTCAGTTCTTGTAGATTTTCTTCCCACTCATCTGCTGTCAAGCAAGGGCCTTCTTTATAAATAGAGAAGAAAAAATAAGATTTTCCTCTGATTATGTAAAGATTTATCTATGCTTTTCTGGGGGGAAGGGGAAGAAGTAGTGAGAGACAGCAATGAATTTAAAATTTAAGAAATGAGAAGCATGATAATATTTCATGAAAGTAATAATGAAAAATGAAATAGCCAGACATGTTAATATACTCTTTCCAACTATGGAATTGGGTAGTGGGAAAGGAAGCAACCTCATTAATTAATCAATAGATGCATTAAACAAGTATATAAATCAATTAAATAGCAATCTATAGTAATATCCTCAGAAAGATAAGAGAAAATACTGGACTAATTTTTAAAAAAACACATAATGTTATTTTTTACAAAGAGGATATTCAGGAAGTCAGCAAAAGCTTTGAAAATTATTGTTAGAAAAAAATGTTTAAAAAGATGAAAAAACAGTTTTAACATACTAAAAATAACACAGAAAAAACAATAATAAAAAAGACAATTAGAATCTCTGAAGCTAACATTAAGAAGATATCTCAGAAAGTTGAAGGAAAAATAAAACAAAATTGGACAATAATGTTATGAATTCCATCCTCTAACAAATATAGAATTCCAGAAAGAAAGGGCAGGAAATCATGGAAGAGAAGACATTGTCAAAAAATGCTGAGAGACAATTTCTCAGAAAAGAAGAGGGTGAGTTTACAGACTATCCCTAACCATTACTCATTTAGTTGAGTGGAAACCGCAGAGGAACAAGTCAGTTATCAATAGTCTTTCCATTTTCCAAGTCACGAAATTTTGCTGTTAATCTCACACCTTTGATCACTTCCTCAGCTTTTATTGTAGTAGGCTTTCATATTAGTGTGAGATATTTCTGTTTATTCCTTCATATATAATTGAAATTCTATTACCATTAAAAAGAAAAAAACCCTCCACAGCCTATTAGTATAGACATACATCCATAATAAGAACTCATCATATGCTTGCTGAATAAACAAACAAGTTTGGGGATGAGCAGGATTAGAATCAGACCAAACCACATGCTATGTCCCCTTCTTGAAACTAACTCATTGCCTACATAAATTGGGCATATTCCTTCATATTTCTAAGCCTTAATCTTGATCTGTTAGACGGTGTTAATAATAAATCACTGAGAAATTATTTGAATATAAATGCAATGCTATTCATAAATTACCTATCAGAGTGCCTGGAACCTGCTAGGCCATTACTAACCTCCTCCTCCCCACTTCTTCTAGACTCACAACACATCACGATGCATATGAACAAGGCCCTGTCAGAGTTTTCTCTCAAAGCCTGCTTCAAATTTAGCTATTTGTGAGTGCAACCTTTTCATGGAACTCTCAAAATCTTGTCAATATATATATACTGTGACTTTTATTGAGAAAAATACCTGTTAAATTCACAAAGGTCACCTAAAATTGTTCAGTGATAAATTTTACCTATTAAAAAATGATAATGTATGATAGAGATACTCTCGTGTGTGACAATTAAACTGTGAGGTTTAAACAATTTGTTCCTGTTTTAAAGGACAAAACTTTATTGTGAACTATTTTCTGAAGTACAATTGCTTGTTTTTGCTGTTACTCAAAGTAGGCATTCATTCAATACATTAGAATGTAAAATGATAACTTTAAATCTCCAGGACATGCACAACTTGATAGTAGCAAGCTGTTTGAAATATAAAAATGAGGTGTTTGGTAATATATTTTGATTAAAAGTTTTTATTCGTCTTGTTAATTTGTAGATAATTCACTACTAGTATAAAAGGATAGGATTAGTCCCAGATCTTCTTTTAAAAATTCAAATTAAAAGTGAGTTAAGATGTAGGGTTGGGATCTAATTGTCAAAGAATTGTAATACCAGATGAATGAGGGCCTCTATTTTGTGCTGTAAAAAAGGAGGAAGTTTTAACTTTGCTTCACTTCTTAAATTCATAATTTATAGAATAACATAGGAACAGCCACAGAATAACTTACCACTAGAACTACTGAGTTCTTTTCAATAACCCAGCATATTCTGTTTATTTCCTTGAGAATAAGTGTTTAGAACTAACAATAACAACAACAACAAAAAAAACCCACCCTTTTTGTGCACTCTTCCTCAGTCAAGAAACAGCTGACATTCCCCTAGCCAGCAAGTTGTTTCAGTACATATGAAATTTGAGGGGAGTTTTGCAACCATTTTTAAAAAGTAATGATTTAGGGGCACCTGGGTGGCTCAGTCGATGAAACATCCGAATCTTGATTTCGGCTCAGATCATGATCTCAGGGTTGTGAGATGAACCCTACGTCAGGCTCCCTGCTGGGCGTGGAAGCTGCTTAAGCTGCTCTCTCTCCCTCTCCTTCTGCCCCACCCCACCTCTCTAACTCTCAAAAAAAAAAAAAAAAAAAAGACAGAAAGAAAGGATTTAGACCTTCAATCATTACTAAAATAAAGACACGGGATCCCTGGGTGGCGCAGCGGTTTGGCGCCTGCCTTTGGCCCGGGGCTGATCCTGGAGACCCGGGATCGAGTCCCACATCGGGCTCCCGGTGCTTGGAGCCTGCTTCTCCCTCTGCCTGTGTCTCTGCCTCTCTGTCTCTCTCTGTGTGACTATCATGAATATATAAATAAAATCTTTAAAAAAAAAATTAAAATAAAGACACAAAAGGCACTACTTTTCCTCTGGTTATTTCTCTATGTATATTTCACCGTGTTCTAAACCCCAGAACATTAATCTTTATCAAAAGGAGAAATAAGTCTATGAGCTCATTCTAAAATTCAGATCAACTATAACAAGGAACAAACAACCAGCAATTGAAACAGGAGATTGTAGCTCTGATAAATAGTCCTGCATAACTATAACTAGCCAGGTAATTTAACTGTGATGATTTTTTAAAAAAGGTTTTTCTCGCACATAAAAAATAAAATAATAGCCAGTTTGTTCCTACCTTACAAAAGTTTATACTTGATAACTCATACTATCCGTTGAAATCTTTCTTTACAGTAGGGAGAGAGGTCACTGGGCAGAAAGAAAAAGGAACATCATCTGCGCCCCCCTGTGCTAAAAGATGAATTATTTTACTTATGTGGTATGAAACACCTGTGCTTTTACATTCTGCACAAACAGTCTGTAGGCAATGCCGGAAGATGGAAGTTATTAGGTTAGGACTAAGTCCAGAACTCACCTAAGGAAAAAGATTAGAAGCTACACTCATCTGAAATTATCTTTTTTAAAAAGATTGTATTTATTTATTCATGTGAGACAGAGAGAGAGAGAGAGAGGCAGAGACACAGGCCAAGGGAGAAGCGGGCTCCCTGTGGGGAGCCAGTTGCAGAACTTGATCCAGGGACCTTGGGATCTCGCCCTGAGCCAAAGGCAGATGCCGCTGAGCCACACAGGCATCCCTGAAATTATCTTACTTATTGAAACATCTACAAGGTTCACATTGTGGAGTCAGTCCCTTGACTAAGCAATACCCTTGCTTCTTCTCATCTTTCTACATGCATAAAGCCACATATACGTGAATGAGTATTAGTTGATCAAATCTTTGGTTTAAAAAAAGGAATGGTGGCAATGGTACAGTATTCAGACCCATGAGGTCTGAGTTGAGGGTCATAAAGAAATATAAAATGGGAAAAATGGGAGGCAATTCAGTAAGCACGAAGGGATAAAGAATATGGGTTTGAGAGGTCATCTGTTTTATAATTTTTTGCTTAGACTCATCCTAGAAAGTGACACCCTTGTGCTGCTGGAAAAATGAAATTCTTGAAGTGTTTCTAGCTGCCTCTGCCTTCTTCCAGTCCTGACTTGTCAGAAAAAAAAAAAAAAAAAAAAAAAAAAAAAAACCCACCACATTTCTTGTGGAATGCATGAATAAAGCAAGTGACAGTCCTGTTAAGGAACTTAATCATGGGGATTAGCGGCCTTTGCCAATGAGCAGACTGCATCAAGGGAGCAAGTCACCATTACGCAGTCTCCACAAATCTGTTTTATGTGTCTTATTACAAATCTGGCTTGGTCTGAGGAGTAAAAATTACGATAGTTGCAGTAACATTTCTGTCCTGTGTGTTTTTAATATATATCTCATTTAACACTCACAGCAGCAAGAATTAACAGGTGTCAATCTCATTTAATACTTAAAACAGCTCTATGGATAGGTATTATCTTTCCTTCCCATTTTAACAGACATGGAAAGCCTAAACAATTATATTTGCCTGAGGTTACACTGCTAATAAATGTAGAAGTCAGTATTAAAGTCCAGTTGTGTCTGTTACAAGATCCCGAGCTTGGAACAGCCTTAGTCTATGTATACTTTTACCTTCTAGAAGAAAACTATGACAATGCAAAATACTTCTGCCATTATCATTACTTTGAGAAGAATATTTTGGTAGTGAAGGCTAGGACATGTTAGCATAGATTTCCAAAAGATGGTGTTGAATCTTTTCTTAAAATGCTAGAAAATAGGCAGGATGATCAATATTAATTATAGCAGCTAACACTAATGAATATCAATTATGTTCCAGACACTCTGCGAGGCATTTTTACATACGACAACCATGTGAAGTAGATGATTTTATTTCCATTTCATCAACTAAGAAATAGACTCATATAAGTCAAACCCTCATTCAATAAAAGATGAACTAAAATTTAAACTTG
This sequence comes from Canis lupus familiaris, assembly GCF_011100685.1. NCBI lineage: Eukaryota > Metazoa > Chordata > Mammalia > Carnivora > Canidae > Canis > Canis lupus. Next base: position 9,481,543 of record NC_049257.1, read on the forward strand.
AATTGTTTTGAAATGAAAGTCACCCTGTTTTCATTATGCCACAATACCATCACAAGGCATACACTATTCAAAATCACCTGGGCAGGACATCTTGGAAGAAAACTTGAATTAATCAGAGCCTCAAATTATTCTTGGATAGGGAGACTCAATATTGTAAGGATGCCAATTTTCCCTAAATTAAGCTCTAAATTTAATGAAATTGCAATCAATATTCCAACTGGAGGGCAGAAATAGGTCAAAGAGGTGATAGCTATAGGGGAACAGTTTTCAGCTCAGTTTAAGAAAGCATCTTCTAGGAGTTAGAATTATCCAGAAATGGAGCAGAATGTGAAATAGTCAACCTTCTGTCACCCTAAGAATTCCAATGGAGGATAAATTGACCACCTGTTGCGACTTGCTCACACAGCATTAGGAAACTATTATTTCCTGAGTGTCCATTTCCTATACACTGAACTATCCAGTTTCACCTTTTATCTCATTCAGTTTTCATACTCCCCTTATTTTTCAGGCATACAAATGGTTGATAGTGGTTAAGAGCGCAGCCTATGCCATCACATAGGGCTTGATTCTCAAGTCTGCCCCTAACCGGCTGTAAAACTGTGAGAAACATCTCCAACTCCCTAGGTGTCAGTTACTTAGCCTGCAAAATGTAGATAGCAAGACCCACCTCACCAGATTCTTGTAGGATTAAATACAAGAATATTGGAAGAGCATGAGCACATCATTGGCCGCACGTCAGGTTTTAGCAAGTGGGGGTTATTATTGATAGGGAGAAACTGAAGCTGGACTAAGTGCTGAGCAAATATTCAACTGAATGAGGTTATCTTTAATGCTCCAACTTTACAATCTTATAAATTTGTGGGATTATAACTAATTCTTCCCTATCTTACACTTTTACTAAAACATGATATAAGGAAGTTAGAAAAATGTTACGTAAAATCCACGTGCTGTCTAACCAAACATTATTAGTTAAATTTAATGGTATATGTTTAGGTGAACTAATTTAGCATTTCAAAATCTATTAAAAGAAAAGTAACACAAAGTCAGGAGTTGAAAACAAAGCAGCTCATCAGGTTATTGACCTACTTGAGATCTAAGTTTCTGAAAGGAAAAGAGAAAATATATTATTTTTAAATTTGAAGGAAATAATTCTTAAAATATCAGTGCTTCTGATGTGTATTAAGGGAGTTGCTATTTCTCCCTTGACTTTTGGTGGGATGAATAGAAATCTCATAAGTCTTTATAAATGTAGACCAGAAGACAAATCACGATCTCTTCACTGAGATTGCTTCTGAACCAGGGCTGCTAGAAGAAGGTAGATAAATGCAGTCTGAAGAGATTGGTTTTAACCGTATTGTAAAACAAGTAATATTCAATATCTTATAACCAAGTATATGGCAGACCTTTCTAGGACCCTAATGTTTAGTGAGCGTTATTAAACTTTCATTTCCTATGTGTTTTCTCCATTAAGCCTGGATATATGTATGCTTTATTTAACATAGATCGAAACTGATATATAACCTGAAAGGCTGGTAAGCTGAGTGGGAAAGGGTGATATAACCTGTCTTTATCCATAAGAAGAAAATAAGGGAAAGATACTAACAGCTAAACTGCCTGAAGGGGAGTATGGTTAGAAGACCAGACTGACAATTCTCCTGGCATGGACAATTTTCTGGGCAAAGCGAAACTAAGAACAGGCATGATGAAGACAGAGGCCAAATGCAATTGCAAGTTAAATTTTGACAAGTATGAAGGATGAACTCAGACAGTTGTTAGTAGAGTGTGACTAGTAATACATACCCATATAGAAGATTTTCCAAATTATAGAGTGTATAGCAGTGATTTGCCAACAGCTAATTCCTTAAGAAAAGTTTTATTGAGGTGTAACTGGTATATACAATAAACTACATACATTTGAAGAGTAAAACTTGATGAACTCTGACATATGTATACACACGTGAAACCATCTCCACAATGAAGATAGGGAACCTATTGATGATCTCTAAAGGTTTCCTCTTGATCCTTTGCAATGTTGTCCCTCTCTTTCCTAAAGTCCCCAAAATTGTCTTTAACAAACTACTGAGCTGATTTCTGTTGTTACAGTTTGGTTTGTATTTTCTAAAGTTTTATATAAATAATCATACAGTATGAATTCTTAGTAGTCTGGCTTCTTCACTCAGCATAATTATTTTAATAGTCAAACATGGGGACACCTGGGTGGCTCAGTGGTGATGTGTCTGCCTTCTGCTCAGGGCGTGATCCCAGAATCCAGGATCTAGTCCCACCTGGGGGCCCCCTGTGAGGAGCCTGCTTCTCCCTCTGCCTATATCTCTGTCTCTTTCTCTGTGTCTCTCATGAATAAATAAATAAAATCTTAAAAGAATAGTCAAACATGAGGCATTTTTGATGATGCCTATATCAATAGTTCTTTCTTGTTTATTGTGGAATAGTGTTCTATTTTATCCATCACCTGTTGATAGACATTTTTTTCCAGTTTGATCCATTGCAAAAAAGGTTGCTATGAATATTTGGGTTCCTGTCTTTGCATGTTTTCCTGTCTCTAAGGTCAACAACTCAGAGCAGGATGTCTAAATCTTATCGAGTAATAGGTATATTTTTCTTTCTTTAAGAAATTGCCAGGGAACCTTGGTGGCTCAGTCAGTTAAGCATCTGACTCTTGACTTTGGCTCAGGTTATGGTCTCAAGGTCATAAGATTGAGCACTGTGTTGTGTTCCATGCTGGATGTGGAGCCTGCTTATGCTTATCTCTATCCCCTCCTCCCTCCCCTGATTCTCTAAAGAGAGAGAAAGAAGAAAGAAAGAAGAAAGAAAGAAAGAAAGAAAGAAAGAAAGAAAGAAAGAAAGAAAGAAAGAAGAAAGAAAGAAAGAAAGAAAGAAAGAAAGAAAGAAAGAAAGAAGAAAAGAGAAAGGAAAAAGAGAAAAAAAAAGAAAAGAAAAAAGAAAAAGGAACTGACAATCTGTTTTCAAAGTAGTTGTACCAGAAGTGTGGGTTCAAGGTGCTCTACATCTTGGACAACCTTTGATATGATCAGGTTTTTAAATTTTAGCCATTCTTACTGGTATGCAATGGCATTTAATTGTAGTTTTTAATTTGCATTGCCTTAATGACTTATGACATCGAGTAACTTTAATGTGTTTATTTACTATCAATGTGTTCCTTGGTGAGATATCTTTTCAAGTATTTGGCCTATTTTTAAAATTAGATAGTTTGTCTCCATATTACTGAATTTTGAAAGTTCTTTATGTATTTTAGATACAAGTCCTTTATCATGTATGTAATTTGTAAATCTTTTCCTTCAGTCTGTGATTTCTCTGTGGTTCTGTTCTCTTAATAGTATCTTCAAAAAATCAGATATTGAAATTTTAAAGTATTAAAATTTTTTAATGAATGAATTTTAAAATTACAAAATTTTAAAGCTTAATGAAGTCTAATTTATCAATATTTTCTGTTATAGGCTGTGTTTTTGGTATCATAGTAAGAAATCTTTGACTAACTCAAAACCACAAGATTTTTTTCCTATATTGTCTTTTAAATCTTTATCATTTTAGATTTTATAGTTAGGCGTATGGTCCATTTATTTTTTGAACATTTTTCTGAGCTATGGATTGAAGTTCTTTTTTAACCCTATGGATATGCAATTTTTTTCTAGCACCATTTTTGAAAAAGACTATGCCTTTTCCACTTATTTTTGCATGACTGTCAAAATTCAATTCACCATGTATGTATTGATATACTTCTGGACACTTGATTCTGCTTCATTGGCCAATATGTCTCTGTTTATACCAATACACACTATCAAGACATTATCTTGCTTAATAGCTTTACATTAACTCTTGACATTAGGTAGATAGTCCAATAACTTTGTTCTTCTTTTTCATACTTGTTTTGGACATACTTGGGTTTTTTTTCTTTTGGTATTTCCATATGAATTTTAGAATCAGCTTATCAACTTCTACTTAAAAAAAGCCACGTGGGAATTTTGAATGTGAATGCATTTAATCTATAGATCAATTCAAGAAGTATTTACATATTAAGATTATTGAGTCTACTAGCTCAGGAAAACAATATATCTCTCCACTCAGATCGTCCTTAATTTCTTCTTAGATATTCTTTAATTTAATTTTCACTATACTAGTCTTTAATCACACCTTTGATCAAATTTATTACTATTTTATATTTTTGTTACTTTGATTAATGACATTGCTTTTGTAAAATTTTAATCTCCATTGGTTCTTTGCTAGCATTTAGAAATATGATTTTGCTTTTGGTCTTACATCCTGTAATCTTACTGACTCACTTAGTATGTTTAATACGTTGTTTTCATTTTTAGTTTTAATGAATTATCTACCTAGATGATTATGTTGCCTAAAGAAAATTTTATTTCTTTCTCCCCAATCTGGATGCTATGATTTATTTTTCTTGCCTGATATCACTGGCTAGAAATTCAAGTCAAATGTTGGAGGACATTTTTGCCCATTTCTTACCTTAAAGAGAAAATACTTAGACTTTCTTTAGTAAGTATGATATTACCTGTAGGTTTTTCATAGGTACTCTTTGTCAAGAGGTTTTCCTTTCTATACCTAGATTGTTAAGAGATTTTATCAGAAATGGATGTTGGATTTTAAGTCAGATGTTTTTTCCATATCTGTGGAGATGGTCATATTATTTTGTTTTGTTTTTTAGTTTGTTCATACGGTGTCTTACATTGATTAATTTTTAAAATGTGCATCCTTGGGATAAATTTTTGAGAAACTTTTTGCTAAATTTTTAAGGAACTTTTCCATTTTGTATATGTTTGTGCATTACATATATTATACATTATATTTATAAGGGATACTGATCTGGAATTTCCTTTTCTTTTGATATGGTTGTCTTACAATGTTTTTGTATCAGAGTAATGATGGCCTTAGAACATGAGTTGTGCATATTTTTTATTTTCTTGAATAGTTTGTGTAAAATTGGTATTATTTACTCCTAAACTATTTAGTAGAGCCCAGATGTCCATCAACATATGAACGTATAAAGAAGATGTGGTATATATGCACTATGGAATATTACTCAGTCATCAAAAAGAATAAAATCTTGGCATTTACAATAACATGGATAGAACTAGAGAGTGTTATGTCAGGCAAAATGAGTCAGAGAAAGACAAATACTCTATGGTTTCACTCATATATGGGATTTAATAAACAAAACATAACACAGGGGAAGGGAAGGAAAAATAAAATACGATGAAAATTGAGAGAGAGGCAAATCTTAAAAGATGCTGAACTCTAGGAAACAGACTGAGAGTTGGTACAGTGGAGGTGGTGAGAGGAAGGGATAATTGGGTGATGGGCATTAAGGAGGGCACTGGATGTAATGAGCATTAGGTGTTATATGCAACTGATGAATCACTAAATTCTACCACTGAAACTAATAAGAAAAATAAATAGATGCCCAAACCCCCCTATTTAGTAGAATTCACTAACCATCAGGGCCTGGAGTTTGCTTTATAGGAAATTTTTAATTATGATTAGTCTAGCTAGAGGTTTATCAATTTTGTTAATATTCCTAAAAAAATAGCTTTTGTTTTCTTTGGTTTTCTTTATTGTTTTTTGTTTTCTGTTTTCTTTTTCACTGATTTTCACTATGATTTTTATTATTTTTTCTATTGATTGCACTTAACTTACTCTTAATTTTCTATTTTCTTAAGGTTTCACTTTAAATTGAAGTTATTGATTTGCAAACTTTTTTTCTTTTTAAATATAGGCGTTTCTTAACTTGTAGTTTGCTTTAGTAGGATCTTACAGGTTTTTATACATGTGCTTTTATTTTTATTCAGTTATTTAGAAGTACGTTATTTGTTTTCAAATGTTGGGATATTTTCAGAAATTTTTCTGTTAATAATATCTAATTTAATTTCATTAGTCATAAAACATGTTTTTATGTTTATTTTTATTTATTTATTTTTTTAAAACATGTTTTTTAAAACTCAAATCCCTTTTAACTTACTGAGACTTGTTTTGTGAGTCATGATATGATTTTTCTTTTAAATGTTCTGTGAACAATTGAAAATAATGCATGTTCTATTGTTGTAGGTTAGAGTATTTTCTGTGTCATTTAAATCAAATTGCTTCAGAATGATGCTGAAGTTTCTATATCCTTACATGTTTCCTCTTGTCTGTTAATTATTTTTATTACTAAGAAAGAGATATTAAACCTCCAAAAACTATAAATTTGTTTATTTTTCCTTGAAATACTATTTGTTGTTTTTGCTTTATATATTCTGATGCTTTGTTATTAAGTATATAAATATTTAGTATTGTTATGCACACGTGACTCATCATCAAATTAAATTCTTTATCCCTACTAATAGGGAAATTCACTTGTTTTGAAATATACTTTGGGGGCACCTGGGTAGCTCGGTGGTTGAACATCTGCCTTTGGCTCAGGCCATGATACCAGGGTCCTGGAATCAAGTCCCACATCAGTCTGCTTCTCTGTGTCTCTCATGAATTAATAAATAAAATCTTTTTAAAAAGAAAAGAAAAAGAAAAACAAAAGAAATATACTTTGTCTGACATTAACAAAGGCAGTCTAACTTTTTAAACCAGTGTTTGAATGCTATTTATTTTTCCATCATCTTACACTTAATGTGCTGACCTTTATATTTAATACAGATTAATTCTTTAACTGTCATGTATTTGGTTCTTGCCTTGTAATCCAATCTGGCAATCTCTGTCCTTTAGTTGGGGTGTGTAGACCATGTTTAATGTGATTTTTTTTTTTTAGATTGATTGGTTGATTGATTTATGAGACAGAGGAAGAAAACATGCAAGTGAGCAGGGGAAGGGGTAGATGGAGAGGGAGATATAATCCCAAACTGGTACCCCACTGAGTTTAGAGCCAAATGCAGGGCTCAATCCTAGGACCCCAAGATCATGACCTGTGCTGAAATCAAGAGCTGAAGGCTCAGCTGACTGAGCCACCCAGGTGCCCCTAATATGATTATTGATATGACAAAGTTTAATTATTATTTTGTTATTTGCTTTTTATTTGTCCTATTCTTTTCTTTCTTTTTTCTCTTTTCTGCCTTTCTTAGGATAGTATTTTATCTCCATTCTATCTTCTTTGTTGGTTTTTAGGCTGTAACTCTTTGTTTAGTTATTTTAGTGATTGTCTTAGGTTTTGTTATACTTCTTCAACTTACCACACAGTTTTATTCTCAAATGATATTATATCACTTCATATACAGGATAAAAACATTACCATAGTACACCTCAACTTCTTTCCTCTAAGATTAATGTTTATATTTTTTGTCATACATTTTATGTTTACATATCTTACAAACTCTGTACTACATTATTATTATTTTGTTTAGAAAGCCAATTATTATGTAAATAAGTAGTAAGCCTGTGAGTATAGTTATGAATATTTCTATTAAAAATAATGTGAAAATAATCTTTAATATTCATCCAGTGCTCATTGTTCCCTTATGTAGGTCCACATTTCTATCTGGAGTAATTTTCTCTCTGCCTGAAGAATTTTTTAACATTTCTTGTAGTGCAGATCTTCTGAAGATGAATTCCTTCACCTTCTGTATGTCTGAAAAGTCCTTATTTCATCTTTACTTTTGCAAGGTATTTTTGCTGGATATAGGATACTAGGTTGACAATTTCTTTTCTTTCAGTGATTTAAAGATGATGCTCTTGCTTGTCCTGTTTCTGATGAAATATCTGATCTTATTCTTAACATTGTTTCTCTGTATATAACATATCTTCTTTCCTGGGGCTATTATTAAGATTTTTGCTTATTAACGATTTTAGTGAGTTTATTATGTGCCTTACTGGTTTTGTGTGTGTGTGTGTGTGTGTGTGTGTGTGTGTGTGTGTGTGTTTCTTCTGCTTGGGATTTGTTTAGATTCTCCCATCTGGGATTATACAGTTTTCATCAAGTTTGCAAATATTTCCTCAATTTTTTTTTAAAAATTTTTTTCCTGTTTGTCTCTCCTCTTGTTTAGGGGACTTGATATTAGGCTACTTGAAATTGTACTTATATTCATTGACATTCTTGTCATTTTTAGAATTTCTTTAAAAACATTCTGTGTTTTTTATTTTAAGTAGTTTCTTTTAGTTCAGATTCCAGTTAGTTAAAATACAGTGTAATGTTTCAGGTATATAACATAGTGATTTTCACTTCCATACAACAGCCAGTGCTGATCACAACAAATACACTATTATTACATTTTAAGATGACTTGCTTATACAATATGTTATCAGTCACTAATATTATCCAGTGTTCACTTGGTTTTACATTAGACATTGTAATTTCAATGCCTAAAGGTTTTACTGTGTCTTCCTAAATATTTCATGTGTCTTCTTTAACTATTTAAACATATGAAGCACTGTCATTATAACTATTTTAATATCTTTGTAAATTTAAACATCTGGATCAGTTTTGGGTCTGTTTTTGATTTATTGATGTTTCTTTTCACCATAGTCTTGTTTACCTTCTTTTTGTACCTGGTAATTCTCTATTGGATGCTGGATATTTTTGTATATAAATATTCTTGGCCTTTGCTCTGAGATGCAGTTTATTTACTTGAAAACTTTTGCTTTTTAAGGTTTGTTAGGTGGTCCAGAGTATTGTTAAGTGTTTAGTCAAATGTTAATTATTTCCCACTAGTAAGGTAAGATCTTTCTAAATTCTTAAACCAATTCTCCCTGAATGAGGAGGTGTTCCAGTCTGCTAGAGGGAGCAGGTACTAATTTTAGACCTATAAAAGCTGTTTTATCTAGATTTTTCAGGTATTTCCCCCTATCTCTAGATAGTTTCCTCATATTATGTGCCAATCACTATTCTGCTGGAAACTCAAAGGAGACAGGGTGCAGGTCTCTGGAAATTATTCTGTATAGCTCTCTCCTCTCCATTATTCTGTCCTACAAACTCTAGCTGCCTTAATCTCTCTCAATTTAGGGAGTCTGCTATACTCCACCGAAGTTATTTCTTCCTGTGCCACAGCCTGGAAATTTTTTCAAGGCAGCAAACAAGGGTGGTGTTATGGCTCAACCTTGTTTCCTGTCTCTCAGGAATCACTGTCCTTGGTGAAAACTATTGTTTTATGTATTTGACCTTTTTTTTTTTTTCAGATAAGAGGGTTCCTGTTACCCTGTGCTTCTTAGAATGGAAGTTATTATAATTGCTATTCAAAAAAAAAAAAAGATTTAAAAATGCTATTTTCCAGGGAAAGTTCTAAATATTCCCTAAGCATTACATCAAATGATAACTAGAATTTGATATCTAATCAATTTAGAAAAGTTAACAATCAGAGCTAGGTGTGGTTAAATCAAATCTTCTCTATGATCTATTCCTATGAATTCCTCAGATGATGACTTGAAGTTAACAAACTTGGCATAGACAAATAACAAGGAACTAACTTATATTAATTTTTAAGCTAGAAGAATTGACTGGTTTGATTGAGCCACTGGTTAATTCTTTGACTGCCTATTGGTCATTTCAGTCCAGTTTATGTGACAAAAAAATGTAGAGCTTGGTGAAGCCTGAAGAATGATCAAAAGTAGTATAATTAATGGAGGCCCAAACAATTATGAGTCTGAATCATTCTTTTTATTTCTTTTCCTGAGGAAACTTAAAGTATTATTTTTTGTTTAGTCGTTTTCTTAAAAGTTAAAATTTACTTCAGGGTATATCTTTCATTGATGTCTTTATCTGCACTGTCTTTGTCAAACTAGGAATCATAATTACCTATGTAAACTGTCTCGCATTTTAATTAGCCAGCAACTATTCCAAGGATATTCCTTTCTGGATTATGACCTTCCTCATTACTTATCCTCAGGATCTCTCTGGAATGCTTCTCACTCTCTGCCACCGAGATGTTATTTATTCTTTGACAACGTGCTTGAACTTCTTATTAGGCCTATGCCCCAAGATGCTGCCTCCCTGAAAATACCCCGTAGACTGTGATTCTCTGTTTCCTGCCCACAGACCTTAGCATTTCCAGACCAAGATCAAGTCCTGTAAGGATAAGGGTGAGTGGAACATTGAATAAAGTTAAAAAAAAAATGCTATCTATCTATCAATGAGAACTTCTATATATAAGCAAAAAGAAACAGATGAGAACAAAATTAATCTTTACAAACGTGCTATATATACAATTTCTTAATTCTAATCAGCTTCAGATTTTATTTTTGTAAGCAAAATAAACTATTGTCAGAGAGTCTATTCTCATTGCAAAGTAAAACATTTCACAATGTCTGTGTACCAGAAAACCTCTCCCAACTGCACTTGTTACTGATTCCATTTGACAAGTGGCTGCTTCTCGATAATTACTGTACAAACCATTACTTCCAAAATAAATTAAACTCTCATCACTTTATCCTGCTCTTCTACATTCATTAATAAGTATCTTGTAAAATAGGTGGTTGCACCTGCATTAGTAAGTGCAGAAGCTTATATTAAGAGATTGTGCTTTTGTATATCTTTTGTCTTTGAGAACTAAGTTCAATTTATTAAAACTCCCTGGACTTTTATTGGGTAGGAACAGGGTGGAGCCAAATCTGAAATTCAAAGGGGGATTTCTAATACATTTCTATCTAATGATTTTTTATTTAATTGATAAAATATATTTTTTCCTTATAAGGCCAATTTCAGCAGTTAAAGGATCGGTTTTTCTGTGATACATAGGGTGCTTTACATTCTATTGATTTTCACTAAGTAGAAGATCTGCTCCTACTGGAGAGACAGCCTATTCTTATATGGGGCTTAAAGGGAACTGAAATATGGCAACAATGGACAGACTTTTGTTTTGTTTTGTTTTGAAACCTGATCATAAGTCATCTTTGATAACTGGTATTTGTCTGATTTTATTATCAGTAAACCAATTTGAACATATCTTCAATTTCTTTTTACTTTAAAACATTTTCTGACAAATTTCCTTTTGCTTTAAAAGGTTTTCTGATGGTCTCAAATTGAGATGAACATTGTATAGTAAACATCTAATAGTAATAGTGGTTTTTCTGAATGGTAATGCCCTTCTTTTATCTTACAGTTTTTTACTGATGATAAAATATATATATATTTTTTACTGATGGTAAAAATATACATTACTGATCATCAAATAAAAAATTTCAAACCCTTCATTTATCATTCCCAAGTAATTATAACATTTGATTGTTATTGTTCTAATATTGATCCATTTATTGACTCTTGGTGTGATTGATCAATTAAGGCCTTCATTCAACAGTGACTACCAGAGGGGTACTTGGTTTTGTGTTCAGTGTTATATTAAAGATGCTATTTTTACTTTTATTCTGATTTCAATGTATATATAAGTTAAAAGTGCAATATCTTCAGAGCATTACTGTGTAGAAATTCTATTTCTTCTCACTGCAGTTAACTCTCAATAAATATAAACTTTGATGGCAGCTCTTGATGTTGATTGACTATACATTTTATAACAAATACTAGATGTGCTTCCAAAAACTTACTTGAAGATACTGTCTTTGTTTTTAGCAATGTCCCAAATTTTCTCACCTTATTCTGTAAATAACCTTGCCTCCAGAGATTTTAGAATTACTACCATAAGACCCCAAAGCAAACAATTATTCTCCAAGACAGCTCTGATATGAGATATAATGTCTCAAAAGATTCTCTGACAAATAGCCAAACCAACTTGACAGTGTAAAATGAAGCACTTGTAGAAAAGCCTAGATTTTTCTTTAAAAAAAAAAAAAATCGATTCTCTGCACAAAATTATTATTAGAAGGTAGGACACATATTTTCTGCATAAAATACTTGACAATAATTATTTGTGAGCTCCTGGATAGCCTTGGGTTACTTCATTTCCCTCACCTTACATAAAGAAAGTGTTCAGAGATATTTGTCCACTTATTTGTGGTCACCCTATAATTTAAATATTAATGTCAAAACTCAATTTCTGACTCTCTAAGATTGTCAGATATTGGAAAATAATGTCAATACTTCTCAATTTTCTTCTATAAATAATGTCAGTGTTCATCCATTTTTACCCAAACCTTTTATTTCTTTCCATATTCTCCAACTTTGGTCTTCTTTACTTATTTCGGTTTCTAATACTATATTTTGTATCTGAGATAATTCCTTTCTAATCTGTTTCCTGACATTTCCTATCCATTTCATCTCACTGGTAACCAAAATAGAATAACTTCACTGAAAATACAAATGAAGTGCAATTTCTAAAATTCTCATGATATTCATTTGGAAAAGTGGATAATTGGTATTTATGTTTTCCCTTTCCACAGTATGACATTATAGTTCAGAATACCCTCTACATCAGACATAAAAAAGAACAAAGGGAGAGCTACCATCCAGTCATTGAGAAATCAATCAAATTCAAATACAACTAGAACCTTTAAGGAAATTTGTCAGATAACAAATTCTTTAAAGAGAATGTGTAAGTCATATTTATGTTGGTCAAGTCATATTGGAGATGTAAAAGTGGAGAACAATAAATAAATTAAATCCTTTGCATTGGGAATAATTAATGCCATACTTAATCAGTTTTGAAAGTTCGGGGAAACTTAGGCTTTCAAGAAATTGAAAGGTAATCTAGTAGACAGTCTTGTCAATGATTTTACAAGACAGATATTTTGAACTTCTCTAATGTTTAGAGGATTAATCCTTATTTCAAGTGAAAAATATCCCTTTTATAATGTCTTCTTCTAGGTCCAGGAACTTTCTTCTAAAGCAATGTAGAAGATTTGCCACCTACTCACCATTAAAATAAATTAGGATAAATGTTATATCTACATGAATTTGTTTTCTTCACACTAAATAACTTTAATTTCTTCAACAGAGTTAATGACCATTTTCCGTGCCCTTTTCCATCATGATGATGTCTTGAGTTTGTCAGTTCCTTCTGAAAATGTGGCACCCAGTTCTCCTGTAATGGTGTGGACATTGATGAATAAAGATAATTACATCATGTGATTAATACGAAATATTTCCTTAAATTCATTGTAAAGATTTGTTGTTGGATTAATTAAATTTGTGGTAAATGAAATGAATACTTTTAAAAATAAACTCAGTTTTCTTAGCTCTAAAATAAGGATGCTGAAGAAATAGTATATAAGATCCTTTCTAATTCTAAAATTTTTGGAGCCAATTTGCTAGCAATCACCTCTGTTGTCTATACACTTCCTAACCAAAATTTCTGCGTTTTCAACCTAAATGACAATAAAAATGTAGAACAAAATAAACCCGTATGTGGCAAATATTAGAGACTTTATTAGCGTGAAGCCAATTCGTTAGTAAATGATCTGAGATATAATCCAACCAACCACTGAAACACCTCTCATCCAATCCTCATGCTCCCTAAGTGCATTCATTTGGAGTCATCACAGTAACACTATAAAACAGACAATATTTTTCCACTTTAAAAGTTAGGAAACTGAAACAGAAATAGTTACTTTCTCAAATCATATGACCTGTAAAGTGTAAAAACAGAGTTAAAATCTGGGTCTGCAGCAATTGGACTACTGGGGATTTACCCCAAAGATGCAGATGCAGTGAAACGCCGGGACACCTGCACCCCCATGTTTATAGCAGCAATGGCCACGATAGCCAAACTGTGGAAGGAGCCTCGGTGTCCAACGAAAGATGAATGGATAAAGAAGCTGTGATCTATGTATACAATGGAATATTAATCAGCCATTAGAAACTACAAATACCCACCATTTGCTTCAACATGGATGGAACTGGAGGGTATTATGCTCAGTGAAGTATGTCAATCGGAGAAGGACAAACATTATATGGTTTTATTCATTCAGGGAATATAAAAAAATAGTGAAAGGGATTAAAGGAGAAAAGAGAGAAAATGAGTGGGAAATATCAGTGAGGGAGACAGAACATGAGAGACTCCTAACTCTGGGAAATGAACAAGGGGTAGTGGAAGGGGAGGTGGACGGGGGACTGGGTGATGGGCACTGAGGGGGACACTTGATGGGATGAGCACTGGGTGTTATACTATATGTTGGCAAACCGAACTCCAATAAAAATAAATAAATAAATAAAGTAAAATAAAATCTGGCTCTAGTATCACTACACAAAATTAAGATGTATTTTGTCTATGGCTTTCAAATTTAGTAACCCCAAATCAAAATCAAAATAATAAACTGAATCTTCTTTGATCTGTCTTGCTCTTAGGAATTTATTATAGCTTCTCCTTTTAAAGTCATTCCTCTGATTATCTATGATATATTATTTTTGCACTTTATACTATAGATTTTGTACTTTATACTATAGATGTGTGTATACTTGTCTAAATATCCTTACTGTAATGTATACCCCTCAAGGGCAGAGACTATATTTTAATTATCATGATGTCCATAAAAAGATCTAACTCAGCTTTTGCACAGACATTTCATAAATATTTCTTGAAATGAATTGAATTGAATTAAGATGAATTGAGCACCATTCACACATTTTACAGCCTTTAAGCTTTAAGTCTGAGTGATGCATTGAATTGTTAGAGGTGTCTTTAGGAGATTAAGCAGAAATTAACTTCTTAATTTTTGAGCATGGACAAAATACCTGTATCATAATAATTATAGGACATCGTTTGGAAATCACTGCAGTATGTAATTTTTCTAATTTATTTGTATAAACATGTGCTTATTAAGCATACATAATTTCTATTATTATTATTATTATTATTATATTTGCCATCTGTCTTTTAAGTTTCTGAGAATATTGATGGACAACTTAAGAGATCAACTTCTGAAAGCTTGAAACTATCTTTTTCCTTAATCTAGTTATGTTTTATAGATCAAGGGGGACTACTGGGCACTTTAGGATCCATTTTGCATTAATTTCATTAACACCACCAAAAACATTTATTGAGCATCCCATATATACCATGTACTGCACCACTAACTCGTGCAATGTACTGTAATGAGAATGAGTTCTTTCCCCCAAACAGCTGCTAGTTTAGTGGATGTTATGGACTGAATGTGTCCCCACCCCAAGTTCATATATTGAAATCCTAACCCACAATGTCATATTAGGATGTAGGGCCTATGGAGGTAAGTAGATCGATCATAAGGGTGGAACTGCCATGAATGGGATTTGTGTTTGTGTAAGAAGAGACATGAGAGTTTGCTCTGGCTCTCTTTGTTCTCCATGTAAGGATACAATAAAAAGTTGACAAGCTATAACTAGGAAGAGGGCTCTCACCAGACACCATATTAACCAGCACCTCAGTCTTAGACTTGTCAGCTTCCAGAACTATAAGAAATAAATTTTTCACTGATAGCTACTGAGCTTATTGTATTTTGTTATAGCAGCCTGAGTTAATTAAGACAATGGGGGAAACAGATGCAATAACGACTAAAAGTGCTTATTAGCCCTCAAAAAGTGCACCTCCACCAGCCTGGATGGATCTGGAAAATCTTTCTGAAGGATGACTTAGCTCTCCTAAAATTTGATGGGAGTTAGTCAAGTCAAGGTCATGTCAGAGAAGGGAACCTTTTGGGCAGAAAGAATAAGAGGAGCAAATACTTGGTGGAATAATAAAATGGAAAGAAAGTAAAAGCTGATGAAATGTCTGGGATGGGGTACTTGGAAAAGAGGCTGGAGAGGTGGGCAGAAGTCATACTAAAGGGAAACCTACACATCAGGTAGAAGAGCTTTGATGCTGTCATTGAGGGATGTCAAGGAAAAGTAGGCCATGTTTAAGTTTTCCCTGTAAAGGGTTGCTATCTTGCCCCAGTAAAGAGAAGATAAGGGCTTGAATTTAGATAGCTAAAGCAATGGTAGAGAGGATGGTACAGATTGAAAAAAAAAAAAAATTAACAAGACCTGGTGGGTAATTGGCAAGGGGGAATAGGGATATATAAAAGAATTAAGGTTTAAGCCGACAATAACTTTGAGTTCACTTTTCGTTATGCTGAAGGAATGAGTCTTGGCTGGGAACACTGGCCAGGAATCTCAGTACATAAGTAGTACTTAAAACCAGGAGCTTTAAGAGCTCACCTAGAGGGAGAGTGTACAGAGTAGATTCATCGGTGGGCTAAGAGTAGGATCTCAAGGAATATTATCAACTGAAGGACAGTGTCAAGAAGAGAAGTCCTAAAGAGGCAGAGAAAGAAATGTCAGGCCTATAAAAGAACATTGATCAGAATGTGATAGATGTTTCTAATTGTCCCCAGCTAGACTCTAAGACCTGACCTTTTCTGCTCACCTGCCTGTAGCCACCAACCTTTGCTCTACATTTTCCCTTAAGCTCTTCTTTCCAGCTTATCTCTTAACTCAGGCAAAAGATCCGAAGGGCATAATATCCTGTGATGAAAACCAAAACTACCCCTCAAGCAACAGTGACTGCTTGGACAGAGAACTGGAGACCCAGACCACCCAGACAAGTTCAAACTTAACCCCTGACCTCATGCCTGTGCAAATGGACCATAAAGTGACCCACAGAGTAACCCACGAGGAGCTCAAGCCTCCTTTATATAATATACAATGTATGTCTAGGCATGTTTCCTTAAGGCGCATGCGCCACCTTATGCCCGCCTCTCATTACAATGACAAAGTTCTCCTACCTATTCATTCTAATCCTAGATAAAAGGAGCCCACCCCCTTTTGCTCAGAAAGTCAGGGCTTTAGAAGGTATTCCCCTGTGATCTTATTTCCTGCAAGTAAAGTTACCTTTGTCCTACAACTCACCCCACGTAGTCTCTGACACACCAAGGAGCAAACTCATCTAAGTTTGGTTATAGAATGACTGAATGATCCAGAATATTGGATGCTTGTTCATTTTTCTTTTTAAAGACTTTATTCATTTATTTCAGAGAGAGAGTGAACATGAGCCGGGAGGAGGGGAAGCAGAGGGAGAGGGAGGAGCAGACTCCCAGCTGAGCAGGGAACCCGATGTGGGGCTCAATCCCAGGAGCCTGGGATCATGACCTGAGCCAAAGGCTTAACTGACTGAACCACCCAGGTGCCTACCCAGGTTTGTTCATGTTGTGTAGAAGAAGAAGAAGAATCAGAAGATAAGTAGGAGCAGGAGAAGGAAAAGAGGAGACAAAGGACAAATTACAATTCGTGTTAATAATTTTGATCTGTGCAGTCAATTCTGTGAAGTGCTTTATATGCATCATGTCATCCAGTCTTCCAAACAACTACATGAGACAATTACTTTTATAGTAAAATTCCACAGTACCACAAATTCTTAATAATATCACTGGCAGTTGCTTCTCAGACCTCAGGTATTCCCGGCCAGTTAGTGGCTTTGGCTCAGCAGCCACTTTATAAACTTTGTAAGAGGATATCCCTGAAGTATACACGACTGATTTTTTGGATCCCACTTACAGAATTATGACAGGGTTAGCTATGTTATCCCCATTTACCAATGAGAGGACTATGGTTGAAGGAGATTAGATGATTCATTTATTACAGTCATGAGAACACCAAGGGGACATTATTTTCATGAGATCCCACTATTATGGTTAATTTGATGTGTCAGCTTAACTAGGCCACAGGGCACCCAGATACTTGATTACACACTATTCTGAGTGTGTCTGTGAGGGTGTTTCTGGCTGTGATTAACCTTTCTATTGGTAGCCTAAGTAAAGCAGATTGTCCTCTCCAGTGTGGGTAGACCAAACCCTATCCACTACAGGCCTACACTGAGCAAAAAGGCTGAGGAAGGGAGAATTTACCCCCTGCCTGAGTGTCTTCAAGTTGAGACAATGGTCTGCTGCCTTTGGGCTCAGACTCAGACTGGAACTTCAACGATTACTCTCCCGTTTCTCAGGCCTTTTCAACCTGGTCTTGAACTATACCTTCAGCTCTCCTCAGTCTATAGCCTGTAGATCTTGGGACTGCCTGGCTTCTGTAATCACAAAAGCCAATTCTTTAGAATAAATCTCTCTCTCTACACACGCACAGATGTATATTGAATCTGTTTCTCTGGAGAACCCTGATTAATATACCCACCCACCTCCACTTACCAGCCAAACTCCAAATTAGCCTACTAAAAGGCACACTGCTTGCTATTTAAATGCAGCTTCAAAAGCCCTTCTGCACAAAAATTCTGGAGTTGTCACTGGTCACAAGAACTGTGTTAATTAGCGTATAACAGTATCATGAACTTGAGAATACTTTATATTCCTTAAATACAGAATTAATTATTCTTTAAATATCCTACTTAATCTGATTCTGCTTCTAGTGCTGTGTATTCCCTAAATGCAAAATGGGAAAGTTTCTCTTTTTGATTCCTCTTAGATATTGCACTGACAAATAGGGGAACTTCACAACATCAGCCTCAGAATTCCCCAGAAACTCTTTATCAGCTCATCTTTACTCAGAGGCAGAAAAAAGTGACCTATTTGTTAAGTCTATTGTTCATTTTCATACATGTAGCACTAATTAACATTAAAAAAGCTCCACCTCCCTCCTTATAACCTTGATAAAAAACTGGATATTAAATTAACATAGCTTGGCTCCAGCTTCAGGACAGAAATTATGCCATCAATGCTCAAGACATTTCGACAGGGAAGATATGCTAAAGTATCTGTAAGTCATCCATCATTTGAAGTTAACAGTATAATGTTGAGTTTTTATAAGGTAACTTATAAATAAGCACATTAAAAGGAGATATTCACAAACCAAATTGCCCTTCATGAGATCACATGTCGTGTCTTATATATTATATATCCCTCCATATGCCAAAAGACCTTGGTTGGAGATATCCTAACTAGAAGACTGATTTGGGGGGGCCATTTATCATATGATAATTTTTCCTTCACCAGGAAGAGATGAGGTAGATAAACTGATTGTGGGGCTTCTACAGTATAGTTCTTTGAGAACCTGATGATTCATTAAAAATGTACCAAAGGAAGGTATGCATATAAGGAGTGTTTTACAAAATGCACATATTTTAAATTTTAGCATGGAGAAATTATGCATGCAATATACTTGCTGGTAATTCTATTAGAAGATGAATGAAGCATGCTTCTTAGTCCTCTAAATAAGGGAAAAAGTTATAATTAGATGTCATCACTATCAATTTAATTAGGTTTTCAAAGAGGGGGTCAGTCCACCTTGCCTCTTGGAAGCAGACATCAGGTCATGCCATGGAACTTGGCCATGCCTGAACCTTTGATTGTGCATGTTCCTACCATAAAGGGAGATTTCAGCTGCCTAGTTGTTAAAAACAAAAGAAACTTCATCAAAGAGAAATCTGAAGAGTAATATCTGATTTTTATTTAAAAATTTTTTTCAGAAAAGATAAAAAGTTCTGTGTTGAAAACCTTCTGAATGATTTCTAACACTTGGATTTCTGAATTTTTCATTTCATAGCTTATAACTAAGGAATTCATAAATTTAGGTACAGAGAGTAAAAGGTAATATCTATTTGTTGATGGAGGTACCTGAAATACCATGATGATCAAACCAAGCTTTGCACAAAGTGACTTCTTCAGATTTGATGAACAAAACTTCCTCTTATGATGGAAAAACAAATTTTTTAATGAAAGTCAATGATGAGTGACCTTAATATCTACTGATATGTGGCTCAAGAAATAGGTGCTCATACCACCTAAATATAAATCAAGAAATAGTTTATTGCAGGGTGGGTGCAACTGTCTGGGTGGCTCAGTGATTGAGCATCTGCCTTTGGCTCAGGTCATGATCCCAGGGATCCCTGGGATCAAGTCCCACATTGGGCTCCCCAACGGGAGTCTGCTTTTCCCTCTGCTTATGTCTCTGTCTCTCTCTCTATGTCTCTCATTAATGAATAAAAATCTTTTTTTAAAAAAGAAGTAGTTCATTGCAAACTAATACTTAATAGGAATATAAATTAGAGAATCTGGGATTTTTCTACAACATGTCCAAGATTTCATTTGACATTTAATGTAACCATTAAATGGCTTTCAATACTATTAGGAAATTTCATCTATACCTGGAAGATTTCTCTTTGTTTTCAACCAGCAGTTATCCATTATTTTAGGATTAAGAACCTGCTATACGATAGTTCCCCCTTATTCATGGGAGTTGTGTTCCAAGATCTCCAGTGGATGCCTGACACCTCACAGAATACCAAACCCTCTATGTACTATGGTTTTCTATACTTACATGCCCATTATGAAGTTTATTTTGTAAATTAAACACAGTAAGAGATTAACGACAATAGTAATAAAATAGAATAGTTGTAACAATATACTGTAATACAAATTATGTGAATGTAGTCTTTCTCTCCCAAAATATCTTACCGTACTGTAATCATTCTTCTTTTGATGCTGTGAGAAAATACGTGATGAGATGAAGTGAGGTGAAGGGCAGAGGCATCGTGACCTAGCTTTAGGCTGCTATTGACCTTCTGATGGTACGGTAGAAGGAAGATCATTTGCTCTCATGGTAGACAACAGGTAACTGAAACATGGGAAGTTAAGACCACGGATCAGGGGTAAATACTGTATTCAAGAAATTCAGACTGAAGTGGATCATCGTCTTCATTTGGTTCACTTTGATTCAGCGAATGCTGACCGAACATCAGCTGTGCCATGGGATCTGTGTGGAAACAAGGGCATTGAGCTGTTGTCCAGGCTTTCCTCAGCTTAGTGCAAGAGAGATAAACCTATGTTCCGCCATCACGAATGTGCATTTAAGAAAAACACTCTGGGCACAAAGAAAGAACAAATGTCTCTGCTTCTGTCTGACCTGGATTTAAAATAATGAGTAGGATTTTACCAATTCTTCTCCCACAAGCCTTCTTCCTGCCCATTCTCTTCACAGTCAGGTTCCATTTTATGAGCACATATCAGATTATGCTTTTCCCTTCTTTACAGGCTGGCACTGACTAATGGCTTCCCACTGCACTTAGCATAAGGTCCAGGGTCTTCTTCATGGGAAGCGAGTCCCTCCATGATCTGGCTTTGGCCCCTCCAGCCTCATCTCCCTTCACTATTTGTCCACTTCAGCCAGGCTCGACTTTCTGCTCTTCATATTTGAAGCCCAAACCCACAGCAGACGCTGACATCTGCTGTTCCCACTAGATGGAAACCCTGCCTCCATATCTTTTAATAGATGAGCTCTTCTCATTCAGGTCACAGCATAAATGCCACCTGCTCAGACAGGCCCTTCTGGTCTTTGCTGTTTAAACTCTCTAAAGTACCACCCTGTTGTTTTATTTTTTTTTTTCATTCTAGCATTATCTGAAAATATTGTACTTATTTATTTTATGGTCGATCCTGCTTCAACCACTCCTTTGCCCATGAAATGTAACCTTCAGCAGAGAAGGAGCCCCATTTGTCATGTTTGCTACGTATTCCCATTTCTAGGACAGGGCCTCATATACCCCAGGAGCTCAAAAATCATTGTGGAACAAGTGAATTGCAATCACTACATTTTCAGATTCTTTCTCCATTTTAAATAGTAGGGAAGAATTCGGTAGAGTTTTCTCTTTGTACAAATAGATATGCCAATTTATATTTCGGTGCAATTTTACCAACTTAATGATCAGTTTTTAAAAGAAGGCCAAGTTTAACATAATAAAGAAAAGATATGGAAAGTGTTCATGACATCTATTCCTCAGAGTCCTTGGCCAGTGCTGTTAGCCTCTCATGACACTAAATTCACAAATGTAAGAAAAATTAAAAATAAATTACCTCCTCCTCTTTTTATGTTTTCAACAGTACCATTGTCTTTGAGTGTTCCCCAAAGGGGGTACATGGGGTCAGTTTGCACATAACTAGCAAGGTTGAAACACTATTTCAGTTTTGTTGCAATGTTCCCTTTATGGGAAGGCTAACATTCCAATATTATTAAAAATGCAAACCAATAAGACGTGAAATGGCTTGCTTATTGCTAACATTTATGCAAAACCACTTAAAATGTTAAAAATATTAATCTCCTACCCTATGTAGCAATTAATGCTACACAAATGACGACAATTGTTTTTTCCACTGGAAAATCACCAGCAATCCACATTCTCTTCTTCTACTTAATTAACACAACTATATATATCCTTCAAAGTCACAGGAAACTGGTGTAATTGCTTTTGTAAATTCAACTACTCTCCAATGAAGAACAGATTGCTAAATTAAATGCAAGTAATTTGAAGCTTTAAAAAAATCAGGAATAGAGACATTCTTGCCCCTGTATAGTATAAGGTAATATAAAGGTCAGGGACAAAAAAGAAAAAGTAAGAATTCTTAGATCGGTATTTGATTCTCTGTTGAGACATTAGGTGTATCTTAAAGACAATTTGACAAGCAAACATTATGTGATATATAGTAATTATACTTCATAATCAGCCTCAACACTATTAACATAGGTATGTGCTGAACTGATTTGGAATAAAAGATGTGTGTGTGTATGTGTGTGTGTGCAGAACAGCCCTGAAGTTTCTGAAAAGCTGAAGAAAATAAAGACTGGAGAAACAAAGTGGAAAATAATATTTGATTTTTTTCTACTTACTTGTTTTTATCTAGAGAAGATAAAAGAGAGGATAATGGGAAAATGGGAAAGGAGAAAGGCAGAAAAGTGGGAACTGAGATGGGGATACAATAACACACACACACCATCCTCATTATTTGTGGATTCTGCATTTGTGAATTCGCAAATCCAGTAACATTTATTTATACTTTAGGCACTTTCATGTTAATTCGTGGGCATGCACATGTGCAGAGCAGTGAAATGCTTACGTTACTAGACACTCACATTCCCAGATGAGGCTCAATAAGGTGAAGCTCTGCTTTCTTGCTTCAGCTCTCATTCTGTAAACAAGTGTCTTGTTTGTGATATATTTAGTGCTGTGTTTTTGCATCTTTGTGCTTTTTGTTGGAGACTCTTTATGATGGTCCCAAAGCATAATATTGAAATGCCCCAAGAGCATGAAGGCTATGATGTGCCTTACATAGAAAATATATGTATTAGATAAACTTCATCCAAGCATGAGTTATAATACTGTTGGTTGCTCGTTCAATGTTAATAAATCAACAATCTACATTAAATAAGGTGTCTTTAAGAGTAAAACTTATAAAACAAGGTTATGTATTGATCTCTTGGCAAAAATGTAACCAGAGGCTCACAGGAACCTAGCTCCATATTTCCCTTAGGAGCAATGATTCAGCAATGATTCAATTTGCTATTCAGTTTTGCAGTGGCTTTATAAACATGACTACTGAGAATGATCAGAATCATTGTGATTGTGTGGGCGCTCATACACTTGTGTATGTGTACAGTTGATTTTAATTATTTGCAGTAGCTGTGTTATATATGTATATAGAGAGAGACAAAGTGATGGGGAAAAGAGATAGAACAAGAACATTATCTTATGTCTTGACTGAATGTTGATTGCTTATCTGGAGGATGATTAAAGTGAATAGATAAGAATATGATCAGATAAATCAGATGAACAGGTAAAAGTTTATTTTTTTTAAAGATTTTATTTATTTTTTCATGAGAGACGGGGGGTGGGGAGGGTGGTCAGAGACATAGGCAGAAGGCGAAGCAGGCTCCATGCAGGAAGCCCCATATGGGACTCAATCCCAGGACTCTGGGATCACTTCCTGAGTCAAAGGCAGACACTCAACCACTGAGCCACCCAGGCACCCCAAACAGATAGTTTAATTCAGAATGAAAAAAGATTCTGAAGTAATCACAGAAGGGAAGAAGAAGAAGGAGAAGAAGAAGAAGGAGAAGAAGAAGAAGAAGAAGAAGAAGAAGAAGAAGAAGAAGAAGAAGAAGAAGAAGAAGAAGAAGAAGAAGAAGAAGAAGAAGAAGAAGAAGAAGAAGAAGAAGAAGAAGGAGGAGGAGGAGGAGGAGGAGGAGGAGGAGGAGGAGGAGGAGGAGGAGGAGGAGGAACTTCAAGAGTATGCCCATCTAATTTCTTCATTATGCAGATGTAGGGATGTGGGAATAGGCATAATGGTCAATGGTAAGTCTCTGAAGCCTAATTTAAGTCTTTGCTTTCTTTCTTTTTTTTAAAATAACTATTGTCATTTTATTTTATTTTATTTTTTAAAGATTTTACTAATTTATGCATGAAAGACACACACAGAGAGAGAGACAGAGAGGGGCAGAGACACAGGCAGAGGGAGAAGCGGGCTCCATGCAGGGAGCCCGATGTGGGACTCGATCCCGGGACTCCAGGATCACTCCCTGGGCCAAAGGCAGGCCCTAAACTGCTGAGCCACCCAGGGATTCCCCTCAGTCTTTGCTTTCACTCTCTTAACTTCTGTGGACCTCATTTTCTCATCCATAAGATGGGGATGATAATACATCTCACAGGCTTATAGTGAGAATTAAATAAGATAAGAAATAAAAAACTGTGGAACATATATGTCATATATTTAAGCATACAATTTATAATGTGATTAGGAATAAGTAGACCCTCAGGCATACATTTACTTAGAAACTTCCAGTGGAAACCAGTCTCTATGTCCTCCTATCCTGTTTAGTGTTTTTCCATTGCACCTTTCTAGGGCCATTGATGTACCAGTTGGGATGACTTACCTCTAGATGCTATAGTAATAGTTGGCATGGAGAGGTTTGTATTACCAAAATTCACTTTCATAGCATACAGAGTCAAAGGGAAAGAAATGTAAGCAGGTGGTTGAAAGAAAGAGTAACATCTGTCTCTGTTTTCTTCTAAAAGAACATCATTACTAAAGAACAGAAGAAAACATGCTAGTTCTTACCCAGCCATCACTCTATCCTCTGTATTCATAAAATGAAATAATCTTTGATTCCCACCAGGAGAATAAAGCAAACTAGTGTAAAAAGGAAGAGGTTTGTCTTTTTTTTTCTTTTTTAATTAAAAAAAGAGAAAGAAATAACTGTATCCTAAATCCTCAGTTTCTTCATATAAAGCGGGAATAATAATACCTTCTTTATCAAACAATGTTAAAAATCCCTAGAAACTGTTTATGATAGGGTATCCCATCAAAACGGAGATGGACGCCTATCTAAGGTAAAGTAAGTTAGGATTCAAGACAACTTATTTGGTCTCATTCTTCACTACTAAGGAAGCCATAGAATAAAATAAAATTGTAGTGCATTACCTTTTATATCATATGTACCTGCATCGAAATTCTGCTCAAGATGTTATTAATAATAATAAAAGAATCTATTACTTCATATGTCAGAGGGAACAATTCAGGATACAACTGCTATTTTAATATATTTATCCAATCCTTTTTATCAACATAAGAGACTGGTACAGAGCTGGTGAATGAAATCTACAGATTTTATAACTTTGCAGTTTGGATTAGACCAGATAACATTGAAGAGTACTTCAAAGAATGTTGCTTTCATTTTTTTCCCACTCTCTCTCAAAGGAATTCTGGCAAAAGTTCATATTTTCATCTAGAGAAACTTACCATTTTTAAAAAAAAATATTCTCTTTAAACCCGTTCAGTTATGTGCCCACATTGGTATTAAATATAAACTGTTTCATACGATTCTTGCTAGAAGCAAACGTGCCTGTAATATAACTCCCCATAAAGGATTCATTGAAAAAAAATGTAACTTATTGTATATTCTAAATCAAATAATGGTACATTTTAGCCATTTTTATTGCTTTTGACATCAGTATATTATCACAAGTAGGATATACTTATTCCTCAGAAGTTGACTAACAAATACCATTTGTTGGCGTTAATTTTTTAAAGTATTCCATCAAATAAAATAGCCTTGTTTTCCTTGTTGTTGCTATTGTTGCTGTTTTGTTTTTGTGTTTTAATTTCATAGTCCTGGAGACTGGGGCCCTGCGTGAAAGAGACAGGATTGCACCTCAGTCAGTTGCCCCACGTGCGTGCTATTATATATTTGAAGGTTCCATTGTAGCTAATGAACTCTGGGCCATAAAAATTCACCTCATTAAATTTCAAAAATATTACAAACAGGTAAAGAGATGCTAAATAAATCATCAGATTTACAAAATCTAAATGTTTATTTTTATCCATTTCTAGAGTAAGAGGAGGCATTCCTCACCATCAGAGTGTAGGGTTAATGTATGAGAAGACCATTAAACTCCCATCATTTAAACATGATAACTGCCTCATGTGACTACATAATGTTTCAAAGCTATTTTTAAGCCATTTAAGCTTTTCAATTTACACTAAACATCCACCAAGAGATTTTTCTATTAAATTTAGTGCAATATTTTAAATGATCGGCACAACTCAATTTTAAATAAATTCTAGAGTAAAAGTAATTTCTAAAGACATAACTTACATAATTTTCCTCAATGCACCACTGGTTCTGAATAGTGGCTTTCAACTTCAAATCATTAAAAATCCTCTAGGATCCCCAGGCAGTTACACTTTGTATAAATCTAATGTATATTTTAAGGAGTTCATTTGTGCTAAAATGACAAAATAAGTCCCGTACGCTTACATATTTCGGGCTGCCCAAAATAATTTAAAATAGCAAGTATTTCACAAAGTGTTATGTAAACAACATGGAAAGCACCAGGCCACTTTCAAGTGAGTGTTAAAAATATTTCTGGTTCCCGATAACATTTTTTGATCCACTAAGAATAATCTACCGGCCAGGTTATTATTATGTGAACTAGTCAGCATCCTGGGACTTGGGAGTCTGTGGCTGGGAACTGGGGAATTTCACCTGGAAAGAGGGATGACAATTGGGAATGATTGGCTGGCTCATCCTCCAAGACAGAAAACTGAGATAGATTACAATGAATCTATTGATAGCTTTTGTCTGTGGCAGACAGAAGCCTAAGGGAAGGGTGACTGCTCTCTCCTAGTGTCATGGGTGTCACATGATGGAAAGTTTTATGTTTGTTTCTGACATTAGGCAAACAAAAACCTTTTGAATGCTGAATTAGGCTCTTGTTTTGAGCCTGCAAGCTGCTACTCATTCCTATTGATGAGTACTGATCTGATTGCAGCCCTTTCATTTTTTCCGGTGTTAACTGTGTGGGGAATGTGGGTAGAAGGTCTGAGACAGGCCCACCGACCTTCTCCCCGCAGAGTTCACACAGCTTTTGGAGTTTCCTTTTTTGGTTGGGGGGTGGGGGGAGGAGGAGGGTACGGGGTGTCTCAGGAGCGTACCAATCTCTTTGCTTAAATGAACAATATGAGTTAGGCCTTCTGAAACCAGTTTAGCAAAAGACCCTTTTTTCTTTTCCCTCTGGAGAAGGATATAACACTATCACCACGATTCAGCTTTGCTTGTCTGGGTCTGTGCAAATTGTGAGGGAAAGAGAGCTTTGAGGGAGCCCTTCCTGTTCCCTTTGGTCCCTGTGATCTGTACTCACTTGAGGTTCTGAGGTTCAAAATTCGATGACTTGGCAGGAAAAGATAAATTCGTTTTTTTAAAGGCCTGGTGAGGATTGTCTTGTTGAGGGAGTCATAGATTGGGAAAAACCGAAGCCATTTTTAAAGCCCTTGATTATGGGAGACTTTTAAATGTATACATTCACTTTGAATTAAAAGAATCCAGAGAAATGAGAATAATTTCTGCTTTCTGTGGCCGGACTTTGAAGTGGAGAAATGTAGAACTAAAAGCAAATAGCATAACCTGTTTTAATCAAAAGGAGTCTAGCAAGAAACAATCAATTAAAGAACAGTCTGATTCTCTGCGACATCAATGTATGAAAATCTGTTAGACGCCAGATTGTGTCTCAAGACACATATGATGAACTGAACAAAATGACCTGCTAATAGCTTTTACGGGTAATAAATGCATCATGTTATTGGTAATTCTGCAGATGGTAAATCAAGCTAATATCGAAGCTGAAACAAGCTACTTGTTAAATATAGTTCAAAATGATCTTCTCAAAAACTGTTATTCAAAAACTGTATTGCACAGAAAAGAGAGATGATTACTTCTTATATTTCTAAGCATCTTAAATGGATAAACATCCCCATTCTGCCATGGAGGCATTTTAATTTTTAAATCCTTTGGAGAGAGCATGCCTGAAATATATTTAAGCTGAGAAACGCTATGTTTATTTAGATTATGAGCAGGAACTAAAATGTTAAAACCTGTGCTGAAATTGAAGTGTGACTTTACTGCATACAATGCACATTAGATGCTAGTTCCAGTCAGCATTTGGAACACTGACCTGCAAATCTGAACATTTGAGCACAATGCATATTAACAGATTATGGAGGGATGGACATGCCATTCCTATTATTGACTATCTCAAATAGTTTCATTAGCCTAAAGAACACTTCAGCTTCAATGTTGTTGTTGTTGTTGTTGTTGTTGTTGTTGTTGTTGTTACAAGATCTAAAGTAGACAGCAGCACAATTCTAGGAAAAGAGGAGACAGGACAGTGGTCCAAGGAATCACTCTTCTAAGAGAAAAAAAAAGAAAAAGAAAAAAGACCGTGACTGCCCATGATCTACAAAGGGAAACTCAGTCAAATGAAAGGGAAAGTTGACCTCGTGGATGGTCAGGTCAGATCACAGAATCCCCAAATGGGTCCTACCTACCGTTAAACAGGTTACAGATAACCTAAAATCATTTCATTTGCCTATGTCATGGAAGTAAACTCACCTATTTTTATTCACTTGGGATAAGATCAGTTTTAAATATGTATTTATTTGAAAGAAATGTCATTTCAGATATATAGATAGAAAATTTATAATAAGGTTTATTTTTAAATAAATGTAATTTAAGATATATTGGTGTTTTTTTCAGACATGTTTTCATATATATATGTTTGCATGTATAAAAATATACATGTATACATTTTATCAATTTATGTTGTATTTTAGTTCTAGATTTACCTCTTACCTGGAACATCTTAAGGAAAAGTGATTAATGCATTAAATTTCCAACTTTTTAACAGTAGCAAAATGTTAGCTAGTTATTAATTCTCTATGATATGACTTTGAGGACAGT
Source organism: Canis lupus familiaris (assembly GCF_011100685.1). Lineage (NCBI taxonomy): Eukaryota > Metazoa > Chordata > Mammalia > Carnivora > Canidae > Canis > Canis lupus. Next base: position 9,510,422 of record NC_049257.1, read on the forward strand.
GACAGTGACAACAATCCTATCTTTTAACAGTGAAAAAAAAAGACAAAATATCACCTTGTTGGAGGAACAGATGTTTGCAATCCATTAACGTCCATTTATTCACTGCAGAATCAGAAATTTATAATAAGACTAATCCTAGGCCAAATTGTGAAGCTGGGACCATTACAATCAGCAGTCTCCTGAATTCCCCGAACTAGTCCTCTTTGCAAAGATTCCTAATGTCTTCCCTGGCTCCCCACCTCTGCATCCCCGTTTATTTAATTTACTCAAGCACTGTAATAAAGGCATGAATGAGATAATATTTCTGCATTTTTCTAGAATGTTTCCAGTGTAAAGTAACAGCAAATACAACTGAATGTAGCCTAACCCATAAAGACATGTATTATTTCCTGTAACAAAATGTTCAAATGTAGGTCACCTCTGAGATTCATTGGTCATAGGAACACTAGAAAGCCAGGATCTGTCTTGTGCTGTTCACCAAAACAATGCTAATGTGACAGATTATAAAATATATTTATTTATACATATTTTTATCTTTCTATACAGTTAAGAAATAATATTTCACTTATTTATCTTTTCATGACTAAACAGAATTTATTCCAGGAATATGCCTTTTTTCAATTTATTTTTAATTTTTATTATTGAAATATAGTTGACATAAAATGTTCTATTCATTTCAGGTGTACAACATCGTGATTAGACAATTCATATATTACTTAGTGCTCACCATGGTATGTGTAGTTACTATCTGTTGCCATACAATGTTGTTACAATATTATTGAGTATATTCCCTGTTCTGTACTTGTCATCTCATGACTTACTTATTTTACAACTGGAGGACTGTACCTCTCAATCTCGTTCACCTATTTCACCCATCCTCCTAACTCCCACAGTTTGTGCTCTGTATTTATGAACCTGTTTTTGTTTTTTAGATTCCACAAATAAGTGAAATCATGTGATATTTTTCCTTCTGTGTCTAACTTACTTTACTTAGTATAATCCCTTACAGGTCCATCCATGTTGTCACTAACAGCAAGATCTCATCCTTTTTTGTGGCTAAGTGTGTGTGTGTGTGTGTGTGAGAGAGAGGGGGGTGTGCATACACAAGTGCTTACATATGTGTGCACTACATCTTATCCATTCATCCATCTATCAGTAGATGCCTGGGCCACTTCCATATCCTAGTTATTGTAAATAATGCTACAGACAATATAGGGGTGCATATATCTTTTCCAATTTAGCGTTTTCATTTTTGGGGGTAAATACCCAGTAGTGGAATTACTAGATTGTACAATAAAAGAAACCCTATATTAGTCAAATGTACAAGGATGTAATTCTTTCTCACCTTTCTTAGGTCTAAGTGCTTTTCACCGTCTGGAAATATTCTAAGATAGAAGATCTGAGGCCACATATTTAATACATGTTAGTCTTTGGCTCTGTAATGCTAAATAGTTACCCTACTTTATTTCTGCTGTGTTGAGGCAGAGTAGAGGTGCTGACAGAGTTGAGAAATTGTGGAATGGGAGGCAACACCCAAAACTGTAGGAACTCCGACATTTCTTCCTACACAGTATATCTAGTAAAGAGTATTTTGAGAGGATCGCTCTGCAGTCAACTCTAACAAGAAAGAGTAAACCAAGAAGCAGTGAGAGCATGGTCATCACATGGGGTTCTTATTTCTTAGGAAGGTTGGGTACCTGTAAATATTTGGCAGTCTTGGTTAGAAAAATACATTAAAAATGTCATGCAATTTATGTTGGACTCCTCACATGAACAACTGACTTTCTGGGATCATGAAGCATAATTAAATACTCCAGAGTATAAAATGCATACAGCATCAAAAAAGACTTCCAATAGCCAATGCAATCTTAAGAAAAAAATGACATAGTTGGAGGGATCATATTTCCGACGTTGAAACTATATTACAAAGCTATCATAAATGAAACAGTATGGTACTGGCATAAAAACAGACACATGGATCAATGGGACAAAATAGAAAGTAAGAAATAAACCCATGCTTACACGGTCAAATTGTTTTCTACAGAGGAATCAAGAATATACAATAGAATTGTCTCTTCAAAAAATAATGTTGAGAAAACTGGATATTCACATGCAAAAGAATAAAACTAGACCCCCATCTTATACCATATACAGAAATCAAATCAAAATGGATTAAAGACTCAATGTAAGACCTAAACTGTGAACTCTTAGAAGAAAACATAAGGAAAAAACTCCGTAACATTGACCTTGGCAATGAGTTTTTGGTTCTGATATGAAAAGTAAAGGCACAAAGAGGAAAAAATAAACAAGAGGTACCACAGCAAACTAAAAGTTTCTGTTTAACAAAGGAAACTATCAAAAAAAAAAAAAAAAGAAAGAAAAGAAAAGACAACTTACAGAATGGGAGAAAATATTTACAAACCTCATATCTGATAAGGGGTTAATATTCAAAATATACAAGGAAGTCCTATAACTCAATAGTGAAAAACCAAGTAACTCAGTTGAAAATAGGCAAATGACCTAAATAGATATTTTTCCAAAGAAAACATACCAATGGCCAGCAGAGATTTGGGTAATGGTGCAGCTGGGGAGACCCTGGCCAGGCCAAGGCTTAGGACACTGGATCCTATTGTCCTTCCAGTCTTTTGACCCCTCCCCCCAAGGCCATTAATAAAATGGTCTGATCTTATCCAAATGAACAAACAGACAACCCACACATTGACTGAAAAGTACATGGCAAGGTTCTCAACCTCACTATCATCAGTGAAATGCAAATCAAAACTATAAAATAGTACCTCATACCTGTTAGGATGTCTAGAATCAAAAAGACAAGAGCTAACAAATGCTGATAAGGAGGTGGAGAAAAAGGAGCCCTTGTGTACTTTTATGGGAGTGTAGATTGGTGCAGCCACTATAGAAAACAGTGTGGAAAGGCTCCTCAAGAAATTAAAAATAGAACTTTCATGTGATCCAGCAATCCACTTATGGGCATATAACTAAAGGAAATGAAATCTGCACTCCCATATTCATTGCAGCATTATTTACAATAGCCAAGGTATGGAAACTATCTAAGGGTTCATTGACAATTAGATAGATAAAGAAAGTAAGAAATGGACACACACACATACATATTTACACACACAATAGAATATGATTCAGCCTCAAAAAAAAAAAAAAAAAAAGGAAATCCTGCCACTTGTGATAACATGGATGAAGCTAGTGGGCATTATGTTAAGTAAAATAAGCCAGGCGGAGAAAGACAGACATACTTCATGCTATCATTTATATGAAGAATCTGAAAAGCAAGCAAGGAAGCAAGCAAAAGGCAAACTCATAGAAACAAAAAAATAGAATTAAATTTGCCAGGGGCAGGTGGGGTGGAGGAAATGGGGAAGCTGGTAAAAGGGTACAAACTTTCAGTTATAAGATGACTAAGGTCTGGGGATCTAATGTATAACATAATGATTATTATTGATAACACTGTCTTATGTAACTGAAATTTGATGAGAGAAGAATTTAAATGTTTTCACTAAAAAGAAAAAGATAAATATGGGAGGTGATAGATGTGTTAATTAACCTGACATGGGAATCTTTCACATGTCTACACATATCAAACCATCACATTGTACATTTTAAATATATTACATTTGTCAATTTTACCTTGATATAAAGCTGTAGAAAGCATAGTCCAAACCAAGCTTGATCTATCTTGACAAGCTCTGTCAAAAAATGTAGGTGTCTCACTAATTATTCTCTGGTTGATAAAATAATAGAAATATTTCTTTTTATTTGTGTTTCTAATAGTCAGCTCTTTACTTTGGTGTACCAGTTATATAGTTCTATCTGCTTGAGGTTAGTCATTCCTTTACCAGACACAAAAAGATATTCTGTATTGAAAAATTATATCATCAGCTAAAAGCACTTCTTTTGGACACATTGGGAAGATTTAAAAGATGAGTTGAAAAACAGTAGTAAACTTTAAAGACAATAACTTAATGTTCTGAATCCATTGATAAACCATTGGAATGTGTGTGAAGTCAACAGGTGGAGAAAAGTAAATACGATGAACAAAGAAAGAAAGGTTTGCTGTAGAGAATTTGGGGAGCATGCTCTCCTTTTAAGACTTCTGTAAGGCTTAGTGGCCTTGACCTACAATACTTTGGCTCCTCTTTCCTATCATTCCTTTCTCAGATCTGTGCACAATCCATGCTTTTTTCTCCTATTTACATTTTCTAGTGCTATGGCATGGAAAGGAATACTATCCAAGGGCCAAAGACTGCAGTAGTTCACAGTTCTGCTTCCAGTTCTTCTATTCGTCCTGGAGATATTATTCCAATTATGATTCAGATTTCTGTTAAAAATGCAATGGAATTTTTATAATGTTTTTACAATCACCCTTCCATGTAAATTCAAGCACCACAGGGCTGTTGATGTTTTTGGTAACAGCGCTAATACTTGTACAGGGGTGCTGCTGTATTTGGTGACATCATTTTATGAGGTGGTTTGCTCAAAGTCAGAATTCAGCCTGAGATATGTGCAGGGCTTTACTTTTTTCAGTAAGGTTTTATTACTGTCACAGAGAAGGCCTTCATTATAAACCACTCTCATTTATAAGATAAACTCACATCGGAGTCCGAGGGCTGTATTACAGGGGAGGCCTCATATTTTTAGTAAATCACTCATCACTAGAGTAAAAGTAATTATGAGACATCTTACTAATCCTTCCAACGTTTATGAGATATTGTTTATGAGTCATTAGTAACGAACAATGAATAAATGAGCTCTTGACAAATAACATGAAAAATTTTCCAACTTTTGTCTCTTTCTTCTAACATCTTGAGATTTTTCTGTCACTGACTGATGTGGAGGTAACCTATTTACACTGAATCAAACTTGTTGACATTTAAGTGTTAAAAAAAATCCCACTATCTAAGCAGTAAAAGGAATATAGGAATGACATTCACGGATATTTCCAGCTGTCAACAAGTCAGGTTTCTTACTAACTGTGAGCCCTTGAAGTATTGTGTTCTTTGGATAGAGTGAGAAATACTGTTACCCCAGGTTTTTTTTTAATCCATATACTTGTCTGTACTAATTAGCAAAATATCGTGAGTCTCTCTACTCCTCCCAACTCTAATGTGCATGATTCTTCCTTTAAACAATAGCAGAAACATTTTTCATGCATTTGCCAGACAGATAGAATAGGTGATCACTCACACAAAACCAAGGACACCACCATCCCATAAGAAAGAATTTAATTAAAGACCTATTTTTAGTAACTAGGTAAGTAGTAGCACAAACTGTAAAATATTCCTAAATATACTCGTAGGAAAAAGATTAAACAGGAACCATCCATTCCTCCCTGAAGAAAATATAACTCCTCATGTGGCTACTGAATGAAGAAACCGTCACTGATGCCTCAGTAGGGCATCTACCCCTACAAGCGACCACTCTGTTACTGAGGAGAATGGGATGAGCTCCATCTGCTTGCTAAAATGATATAAAGGGGTGGTGGAAGGGGGAGGTGGGTGGGGGGTGGGGGTGACTGGGTGACGGGCACTGAGGTGGGCACTTGACGGGATGAGCACTGGGTGTTATTCTATATGTTGGCAAATTGAACACCAATAAAAAATAAATTTATAAAAAAATAATAAAATGATATAAAGGCAGAAATGGCAAAAGTGCAGCAAAGTTAATACCACACCCCTCCTCCTTCTAGGTATTAATCTCCCTGAGAGAGGAGTTCTCACTTATTTCATGGCATTCTAGAAAAGGATGCAAATCCTTACTAAAAAGAAAATTGCATAATAGTAATGACACATGTTAAGCCAGTCAGCCTCATCTCTGGTCTTAGCTCCACCACTTACTAATTGTATAATCTTGGCAAATTACTTGTGTGTGTGTGTGTGTGTGTGTGTGTGTGCTTCAGTTTTCTCATCTGTAAAATGAGGATTGTAATAGCACCTACTCTATGGTTGTTGTGGGGCTTACGTGCATTAGTATGTACAGCACTTGAAACAATGTCTGGCACATACTAATCACTATTTTGCTTACTCCCCCTGCCCTTCTCTGTCTTACTTTTTCAAATAATTTTATAAAATAGCAACTTCCAAATTTTTGAAGATGTTAATCAGTTGTGCGGATCAGGTCACCCTGGAAACCTGAAAGAGATTGGTTTAAGACCAGTGGTATGATATATTGTTTTATGGTTTTTGTAGGATTTAGCACTTTGAGTGTATATGTAATCTCAGATTACATATTTTTTTACAATCAGAATATGAGGTACCTATGTGCTTACTAATACGTGCATTGTACAATAAATTGCTCTAAAACTTAGTGACTTACAACAGCAACTTTTTTTTTTTTTTTTGCCATGTATGAGGACATAGCTTAGCCTTGTGCTTCTGACCCAAGCTCTCTGATGAATCTGTAGTCTGTTAGCTAAGCCTGTGATCTGAGCACAGGACCAGGGAGGGATCTGCTTCCTAATTCAATTACATGGCTAACTACAACTTCTCAAGGCAGTCTGGTGGGGAGGCCCATTTGGTAAGCACCCAAGACTTCCTCACAACCACATTCACTTTATAGGTCATTTTGCCACCAAGAACGTTGTTCCTCACTTTGTTAAACCAAACCTTTTTTTTATTTTCCACAAAGTCACACCCAAAGGGTATTCATGTGACATCGGACTTTACTAATGTTGTGGGGAGAATAAGAAATGTTTACATCACAGAAAGTAAAGAACTTGCAATTGCATTTGAGGCTTTTATGTTCTTCAGGCTATTCCACGACTGAAGTTTGTTCTGTGATAATTCACATGGACTGGTACTCACGAGAACTAGCTGGTTGATCTGCCTCCATTCTCCCTCTCATTTTTCCTCCTCAGCTGCCTCCCCGTGAGCACCAAATTTATCTCACTTATGCACAGCAACTAAACAATTTCCAGTAGCTATTCCCAGTCTGATCATTGCCTAACTCAATCCATTAATATGCTCTGCAGGATCAGAAGACCTTCCATTTTATAGAACTCTACCCCCTAGAAAACCATCATTGTTTTAAATAGCAATTATTCTTCTTTTCATTATGCTCACATTTACTTAAGGTTTTTCAGTTCTTGTTAGTTTTTACCTTTGGGATTTCTTTAGTTCTAGAGTAGAGAAAGTAGAGAAAGTTTATTTTTTAAATGTTATGAAGAGTTTTAATTAAACTGTCTATCCCCCCAAAAAAAATAAAAAAAAATAAAAAATAAACTGTCTATCCCCTGCCTATTTATAATGTTGGGAAGCTGCAAAAAAGAGTTTTCTTACGTTTTTATTTTTGCAAAATATGCCTGTCAGTTTCATGTCTGTCTCCAAAACACTTGAAATGTGAACAACTGAATTTATTTCAGATATATGATGTAGAAGACAAGTTGACTGAACAAGGATTGGAGAGGATGTGCTGATATTTTGTTATATCCTCTGGTGTCATTCAATTATTTCTATAGGTACTCTCAGTTTTCGCTCTGGTATTTATTCTGACTTTTGTTCCCTGTGGCTGAAGTTGTATTCTTTATACATTTAATATATAACTTATAATACATTTGTTGTTTCATCAAATTTAAAATATATACTAATTCTTTGGGTCCTGTAATTGCAAATTGAAAATTATGGTAAGAGAGTTTAACTCTTTCTGCTCAAGATTTACACAGTGCCACCCTAAATTTAAATGTTTTGAAGGCAGTATTTCTTTGTTTCGATGATTCTAAACTATGGTAATCATGGAACAAAAAAGGCAAATAAAAATATTTTAAAATAACCATATACTTGAGAATATAAAAAACAACAAAGCAAATGTATTATTTACTAATAGAAAAATTAGTATTAACAGGTGAGATAGGAATAAAACACTCTATGAAAATTAAACATATCACTGAGAATATGCTAAAACTTTCAGAATGCTAAAAACTTTCTGGTTCTTAACCATATTTTCAAAATGAAAGAAGATTTAAAACCCTAGGTATTGAAAATAACATTAATCATTACACTGCTTTTCTAAGTACTTTTACGAGCATAGATCAATATAAAGTTTTATTTTCACCTTTTCTGGTTTTTCATACTGCTTTCTAAGTGTATAAAGTCATATGGGTTTTATAATTCTAACCTTTGAAAATAGCAACAATTATCTAGCTTCAACTTCCCTTGTTGTCATTACACTTAATTCGAATACCAAGAAATATTTTTAAATTCAAAAGAAAAAAATAACAACAAAGGGCATGTTAATGTATTAAATCATCTAAGATTAAAAAGATTTTTTTTGGAATTCATGATTATACTAACTTTTGAAATTCAGGGCAAAAGTGATGGCATTATCTCTTTGCTGGTCACTGTTCTCTTCAGAAAATGTTAGCAACATTTCATTCTTAAAATAACTTCTTCCTTTGATAAGCACTGAGCTGTACACTTAGATGGCAACCATTTAGACAGCATCAAGGAAAGGTTGAGAAAATCTAGGTTTAATAAAAAAATCTTACTATTGCCACTCTTCATTCTATTTGTGTGTGTGTGTGTGTGTGTGTGTGTAGAATGACCTCATTTTAATTTTAATTTTAATTAAAAATTTTTTATAGAAGTTCGATTTGCCAACATATAGTATAACACCCAGTGCTCATCCCATCAAGTGCCCTCCTCAGTGCCCATTACCCCATTCCCTTGTCCACCTCCCCTTCCGCAACCCTTTGTTCATTCTATTTCAACCCAAAACATGGAGTGAGATTTTTGTTTTTTCCATTTAGTGAAGTTTTTTTTTTCTTTATTCATTTTTTGCCCCCACCCAAAACCCCTCACTCAATGTCCCCAAGCTTATATTCTCTGGACACTTTCTGGGAATGGTGGGTGGATGTTGGCTATCAATAGGATAATATTTCTCAAGATGAATCTTATATTTTATTTTTATATTTCCTACTTATGGCCAGAGAAAAACTGAGAATAAATATGCTGCCTTATACAAACAAAACAAAACAAAACAAAACTGATCTTTGCAGTCATAGAGCAACCTGTCAAAATTCACCCTCCCAGAAAGTAGTGTATCAGAATTTCAACTCCTCTGTGACTTTGGTATCATGAGCTGATTACATGTATAAGCCTATTTTCCCCGTTCTTAGCATACAGTTAAATAAACTTTTTCATTAGCACCGTTTTCACCAAATCAGGATAGGGCGGAACCTACAAAAGGTTGGCTCAGGAACAAGGACCACTCGACAGTCAATCACCTTATATGAGATCATCACAAATAGCTTTTATCATTGTGAGACATTCTTGCCTTTTTGTATTTCACGATTCATTTTCCCAAAATATTTTTACATATATTTACTTTTTTTCTGAGTAACTCTAAGTAGCAGTGAAATTAATAATTATTATCAGTTGCTTGTTGTGTGTCAGACATTGTGCTAAGAACTTTATTTTTTGGGATGCCTGGGTGGCTCAGTAGTTGAGCATCTGCCTTCCGCCCAGGGCATGATCCTGGGGTCCTGGGATCAAGTCCCACATCCGGCTCCCTGTAAGGAGCCTGCTTCTCCCCCCCCCCCCTCATGAATAAATAAATAAATAAAAACTTTAAAAAAAGAACTTTATTTCTTATTGTCATCATAACCCAGTGAAGTGGCCACTATTACTGACCATATTTTATTGATGAGGAAATAGACTGAGAGAGATTAAGTTATGTGTGAATCACAGAAACTCAACTGCTATTCACTTAAATGGGGAAAGGAGAGTTATTGGCAGACACCAGAAAGCTCACAGATGGAAACAAGAGGACCTTCGGGACTGGAATGGAGGACGGGCTTGGCCAAAACCTCTCAACTCTCTTCTGCTCTTTTTTACTTCTGCTTCTCTCTAGGTACTGGCATAGTGATTGGTGGTATCTCTGGAAGCACGTACTGAGACGTATTCAGGTACTACTATCCCCATTGTTTGGGAACCCCTACTTTTTTTTTTAATGAGGAAAGGAAACAGGCTAAGAGAGGTCAGGGGATTTGCCCAACATCCAACAGTCAGAAGATATTTGTGCTGGTTTTCCCAGTTAAGCTCTTGTGAGAAAAGACTCTATCTCCAGAATGATTCCTCCGTCCACACTGTTGCCTCTTAACTTGGCTTAGGTCTCTTGCCCACCAATAAACCAATTGCTATGGTTAAGAGGATTTTGTCCTAATGGTTCATCTGAAGCCTAGTGCCCATACCTGTGGTGGGAGATTTAATTGTTACAGAAAGAAGTAGCCACCTCAAAACTTCCCTGAGATTATACCTGCAGTGAATAGGGAGGCTGACTAGGAACCTAGCTCTACCTGATTCAAGACCCCAGACTCTTCACCTTACCTATACTATTTTACAGTAATACTGTGTGTTGCTATCTCATTTTACAGATGAGAAAGCCAACATGATGAAATCAAAACATCTTCAAATTAACATGGCAAGAAATAGGGAGAAAGAAAACTTGACACTAGGTTTCTCCATCTTTGACCTAGTTTTTTGTTCACTCTACTATTCAGCTTCCTTGTAGTAGGTGATGGAGTATTATCATTATACTTATTTCTAAGGAGAATTGGTTCAAAGCCTTCCATCATGTATAGAGGTAAGAAGTACAAGGATATAGTAAAGTCAGCTATGTGTGTAGTTTCTAAATCAATTTGCTAAGGTTACCATAATAAGGTACCACAAAGTGAGTATCTTAAACAACAGGAATTTATTGCCTCATAGGCCCAGAGGCTGGAAGTCTGAGATCAAGATGTCAGCAAGTTTGGTTTCTTCTGAAGGCTGCAAGGGAGAGTTTCTCCTCTGCCTCTTTCCTAGCTTCTGATGATTTGTTAGCAGTCGTTGGCATTCTTTGGTCTGTAGATGCCTTGCCCTGGTCTCTGCTTTTATATTTACATGGTGTTCTCCTTGTGTATGTTTACACATTCCAGTTTCCCCTTTTTATAAGTGCGTCAGTCTTATTGGATTGGGGGTCCACCCTATTCCAATATGGCTTCAACTTGACTACAACTATGACAGCCCTACTTCTAAAACTGTCACATTCTGACATGCTGAGGTAAGGTTAGAACTTCAACATATAAATTTGGGCAGGTGGCGGGGGCGGGGCGGGGACTGGGAGACAGAATTCAACCCATGGTAGCTTTCCTAGTAAGAAAGAAGCCAACAGAAACGGACATAGCTTTTCTACTAAACAAGACTTTCATTGGCCCTTTTAAAGAGGGAAGTAATTAGAAATCTAGCCTCAAAAAAAAAAATCTAGCCTCAATAGGGAGTCTGGAGGAAAATTAAGTGGAATGATGGGAGAAAGAGGTAGTCAATAGGTGAGCTTGAAAGAACTGGAGTGTGGGAAAGTGGGTGCGAGGTAGCAAAAGCATGTTGAGTTGACCAGAGCACCCTTTAGAAAAACTTCGGATCAATGTGTTGGTGGTTGGGTGTGATAAAAAATGCCATTGAGATTGTAGAAAGTAGGTAGGATAGCTAAAGCAACAGGTGCAAGGAGTCAACTTTGGCCTCATTATTTAAGATTAATCATTGGAGGGGTTGGTAAAAAACATAAGGAGAAAGAAAAAGTGAGAGATCAAAGATTAGAATGCAGAGTCATTCTTGAATTCATCAAGAGGTTTAGCACATTATGAATAACATCTTTGAATCTCCTTTTCTTCAACAAACCATTTCTGCATATTTAAAATGCAATTAGTGATTTAGTTTTCTGATATACATTTCCTGGAAGACAATTGGATCTAATCAACTCTGCCTAAAAACACTTTTTTAGAATTTATAAATAATGATGATCCATATAATGTAAACTGAAGCTTCATTATTAATGGGGTTTGTGGGCGAGCTAATATATGTTACATGCTTAGAATAGTGCCTGGCACATAGCAGTAATACGTAAGAGTTTGCTAGTATTATCATGCGACTGTTAAGCCCTCATAAGGCAAGTTAAATAGAACAAAATATAGATGCACTGGGTTTGCTCCAAGTCTCTGCCACCTTAATGAATTCATTTTCAGATGCTCCCATAGCCACCCCTAATTTTTTTTGAGATAATGCAATTTTGAAAAAAATCCCAATATTCATATATGAAACATAAGAAGCAGAGGTGTTATGCTTTTTCATTTATTCATTCAACGTATTATTGACAAATTGAATGCCTAGTATTTTCAACTTCCTAAAATCCTTTATTAGTGAATTGCTAAAAATTATAATAAAACATCTAGTAGCATAAAACATTAGTTTGAAATAAATGTTTCAGAAAGTGGAAAGATAAAATATTGACAATTTTAATTCATATTAATTTTGAAGTGATAATGTTGCATTTTGATGAATTGCCATGAGAAAGCATATTAAATAATTCTGTGATATCTAAGATTAAGCCAATGTAATATTGTAATGTAATGTGTATTGCGTATAGATATGTTATTCACATAAGTACGTAAGTTCTTATGCCTGTACTGAAAACTGTTAAGGAGGGAGGTTACAAAGGAAGTATAAGCCATGTTTCCTGTTACTGATATTAATCACTTTAGCATCCTTGTATAATGATTTTACTGGAAGGTTTATACCAAGCATCACTCACCCATTTGTATAATTTTAGTATAATCTGTTTTTGTGTTCTTTGTCCATCTTAGGTGCTCAGTTAATATTGTTAATATTATTATTGTTGTTTTATGTGGTCATAAGTATGATCTCTACAATATAACCACTTAATGAGTTTTTTAAGACCATCTTTAAAGGCTCATATACCATAATGTCCAACATTTATAATTATAAAGTCATACTCATAATAATCATTACTAAATCTATGTTTCTCTGCCTCTTCACACTTGATTTCATATGCCACATCTATAAATGTTCAAAATTAATAATGGCATACTACAGTAGTTTTCTACCTGGCTGTACATTAAAATCACATTGGATGCTTTTTTCCCCCCAATACCTAGAGACCATCTCAAACCAAATTAAATCAGAATCTCTAGAAAATAGTCTTATGCACTAGCATATTTAGAAGTTTCTTGGGTGATTCTAATATGTACCTAGGTTGAAAATCAGATCAACAATATGCTGCTTTAAGAATAAATATATGTAATATGAAAGACTTGAACACTCAAATATAAGGTGACTTGCTTCTGTGAAGGATATCTTTTGACAAAAAATTTAACATTCCATTTAAGCGTGCGTGGCAACAAAGCAGTGTTCTTTGGTACAATGGGGAATATAGGAATCCTAAATCAGTGAGCTTATAATCAAACCAAAGAAAAATATATCAGCTGACATAAAAGCATGAATTCTTAAGTCAATTTGCTCGTCTCCTCTTACTTTGTGCTCTCTCTCTCTCTTTCTCTCTTGTCTTTCTCTTTTTCTCTGACTTTTGCTATTAGAGCAAGAAAAACTGAATCTCACACTGTTTCTTTCAACAGTATTAACACGGCTATTGTGAGCTGATGATGGAGCATGTTACTTCCCTGCCACTAGAAGAAATTCATGTGAGAACACATTAAAGTAGTGTACATTCCTGTATCACTTTTATATGTTCATTGAAACTTGCATAGCTTTATGTCTTAACAGTTAGCTATAAAATACTATTTTGTTTTTTATTTATTTAGGCTTGTAATTTCTTTGCTTGTAATATAAATGATCAACAGATAAGTTTAGAAGCCCAGCAGAGTAGACTTTTATTTTAACTGGCAACTTAAAGAAAATTCTGACTTAAAAATTCTGACTTGGAATGGCTAAAATCAACAACACAAAAAACAACAGGTGTTGGTGAGGTTGTGGAAAAAGGGGAACCCTCTTGTACTGTTGGTGGAAATGCAAGCTGGTACAGCCACTCTGGAAAGTATGGAGTTTCCTCAAAATGTTAAAAATAGAACAACCCTATAATCCAGCAATTGTACTACTAGGTATTTGCCCAAAAATGTTAATTAAAGGAAATACATGCACTCTGATCTGTATAGGATTATGATCTACAATAGCCAAATTATGGAAGCAGCCCAAGTGTCCATCAACTGATGACTGAATAAAGAAGATGTGGTATATATATATATATATATATATATATAACAGAATATTACTCAGCCATAAAAAAGAATGAAATTGTGCCATTTGCAATGATGTGAATGGAGCTAGTGAGTATTATGCTAAGCAAAATAAGCCTGTCAGAGAAAGAATTCACTCATATGTGGAATTTAAGAACAGAGCAAAGGGACAAAGAAAGAGAGAGAAAGGCAAACTGAGAAACAGACTCTTAACTGTAAGAACAAACTGATGGTTACCAGAGGGGAGGTAATGGGGACATGGATTAAATACGCGATGTGAATTAAGGAGAGCACTTGTGATGAGCACCAGGAATTGTATGGAAATGTTGAATCACTATACTGTACACCTGTAACTAAAATGACACTATATGTTAAATAACTGGAATTTAAATAAAAACTTCAAAAAATTCTGACTTGAATACTATGCCTTTAAGCAAGCTTTTTGTTCAGGGATTTAAAAAGTTAGCCCCTAAGCAAAAATGAGTTGAAGTTGTTTTGAAGATACCTTTATTTACCTATTAAATAGACTATACATGTCTTTATGTATATATAAAAGAGCTGTGACTTGGGGATAGTTTCTATGGAACATATGTATATATGTCAGCATTATTTTAAATATTCTCAAGACTAAGGGGCATAAACCTTTAGAGTGAAATAGCAGGTGGAATTCCCTACATATTTAAACTTTGTTTTCTTTTCTCTCTTTCCTAGCATCTATTGCTGAATTAATGTGAACTACATGAATTTATGAGAAAAATTCACAATATTCTAATTTCCTTAACTGCATTGTATGGACACAGAAACAAAGTAGACCAAAAACTAGCCAAAATACTCTTATTGCAAAATACTCTCTCTCTCTCTGATCTTATTTTCCTTGCTTTCACAAGTTAGTACCTTCAGGTACACAAAACCTGTGTCATTAAAGTATATACTTAGAATATTAAATGGCTAAAAAGAAGGCTAGTACTTAGTTCAAATTTTGGATATTTTTAGTCATTTTTTTCCTGACATCTTGAAAACAAAGCTTTTTTTCTGCTGCCAAAGTCCATCTGCTTCTCAGTTCATTAATAGAAATTGTTCCTATTAGGATAAAGCTAATAAGACCATGAAGTAGAAATGCAAACAGCCCCTTTAATTCTAACTTAGAACTACACTGTACTCTCTGACTAGATAGGAAGAACTCTATTAAATGTCTCTTAACAGCTAAGGAGTGAATACATTCAATCTTCCTTAGGTTTGCAGCAGCTTTACTCAAAGAAATTTGACCTTCCACATTGGTTCCTAGGGGCAAACAAACCCAAAATTCCACTTGTAACTCTTTAAGAATGTTTAGAATTTAATAGTAGGCAAATAATTTACTTAAAAAAATATAAATAGGTTTTAAATATTATAATTTCAGGGAAGCTAACCTTTCTTTGTAAATTAGTAGTTGGATCACATTTTGAGATGGGGGAGTAGGGAGCCATGAATTTCCATTTCCCTACTTAATTTGGTGAATCGGATTAAAGAAAAACTAGGGTAAAGCATTTATAAAAGAACTGGAGGCTCTCTTTCATCATTTTTGAGGCTTTTTCTCTTTTCTTTCAAGTTCTGAAAACTTGATATCACTGAGACGTACCTTGATATTTCCTCCATTCCTTTCATTGAAAGTCCTAACCACCTCCAAACATCTAGGGAAAAGGCTCTATTGGCTCCCTCTTTCTCAATTCTGGGAATATTATTCTTTTCCCTGCAGTCAGGCCAACCTTGCAGAGACAAGTCCCAAACTTTACTGTTCAATCAATTTTGCATTCCTATGGGGGGTTTTTACTTTCACTACCCATCCTTCCTTTCACCATATTCAATTGGCTTTTAAAGCAAATCCTTGGGAAGAGTGAGGATGGGAGTGGATAGAAGAAGGAATGTGCTAGGGAAAGAGTCTGAGATTTGGAATCAAACTGTCCTAGGTTTGAATCCCTGTTCTTAAAACACTACTTACCCTAGGAGACTTTGAACAAATTACTTATCTAGTCTGAATGTCTCAATTCTCTGGACAGTAAAACTGAACTAGTAATGATCTCATTGCTTCTCACAGAGGAGGCGAGGAGGGAACAATAAAAACAAAATTGGTAGGCTTCTGTCTTTTCCATTTCATCTCTAATAACATTGAGGTCCTTTCCCCCCTAGCACCTTCCCTCATTTTAGCTGAAAATGTATTTAAATTTTGCCCCCATCAAGTCTTAGCCCAACATTCTTTCCAACATTTTATTTCCTACAAATATTTTCCATTTGGAAGCCATGCTTTAAGGATGAACTCTTAAAGAGCTATTCTCATTAGAAAGGATTTATGCTTTACTATTGGAAATTTCACAAAAACACACCAAAAGTTGTTCTAGTTTCAACTCAAGAGTAAAGTTTTATATGCTTTTCAAGAAGCATTGTGTAAAATTGGTTGAGAATGTTCTTTGAAAATTATTTGATTAGTAAATGTGATCTAGTTACTTAATTATAGTCTTTAGCTTCTGTAAAATGGGAATTACAACAGTACCTAAAACATAAAGTTAATGCAAGACTAAGAAAAATTTATATGTAAAGTACTTTCATAGTCCCTGGTGGTCTAGCTTTCACTGTTTTTACTTAGCATAATTTAAAATGAGGTATAGTCACTTGAGTCAAGAATCAGATTTGATCCACAAGTTAGAAATGTACCTAGTTGAATAAAAAAGTCGCCTTATCCATAGATTATGTGTCTAGGTGAGCTTCTAGTTACTTACTGATTCTACTTGGCTCTAGCACTTAAGTTGGAAAGAGGGACAAAAGTCAGCTATCAAATTTTTTAAATATTAGAAACAAACAATTAAGAAAATAATTTTAACAATAAGATTTCATTTTAAATAGTGCCAAACTACACAAACTACATTGGAATAAATCTAACAAAAATGCACAAGACTGCTATAACGAAAACTTTAAATTATTGCAGGCAGGGATTAAAAAGGACCAAACAAATGGAGATATATAACATGTTAATGGATTGGAGGGATGAATATTCTAAAGATTGATTCAACAAAATCCCAATAAAAAATGTAAAATGATAAATTGACAAATGATTTTGAAAGTTATATGGAAATGCAAATGATCTAAAACAGCCAATAATGTTTAAAAGAAGAATAAGATTGGAGGACTAACACTACTTGATTTTAAGACTTTTGAAGCTATAATGATCAAGGTGCTTTCTTATTATCTAACACATCAGCATATAGATCAATGGAATTCAGTTAGTAGTCTAAAAATTAACCCACACATACATATTTAATTGATTGTCAATAAAGTTGACCAGGTGAGGCGATTTCTTGGAGAAAGAAAAATTATGGTTCTTGTAAACTGGATATTCATAAGGAAAAAGAATCAACTTTTACCTCATATTATACATGAAAAAATTAATTTGTTATGGATCATAGACCTAAAAATAAAACAGAAAACCATAAAATTATCTAGAAGAAAATGTAAGAGAAGAACTTTGTGATCTCGGATTAGGCAAGGATTTCTTGTTTAGGGCACAGAAAGAGGAAATCAATAAATTAGATTTTATCAGTGTTTAAAAACTTTTTTTTTCCACAGAGAAAATAGAAAAAGAAGCCAAAACTGGGATAAAATATTTGCAACAAAAAATCAGAGCAAGGATTTTTGTCCAAGATATAAAAAGTACTCTTACAACTCAATAATAGACACTGGTGGGGTTTTGTGTGTGTGTGTGTTGTGGGGGAGGGGTAGAGGGAAAGAGAGTTTTAAATATTCTGAAGGGTATAAACTGAGCTTCTAGAAGCATACTAGCTTTTAGTAAAAATAATGATAAGTTAGCCCAAGAAAGTTCAGGGACACAGATAAATATCTGCACACAAAGGGTGAGTGAGAGTGTGGGAAGGAAAAGAGGTCTCACAGGCTCTTTTAGAGAAGATAGTCTTAGAAGATCTTTTTAAGTCCTAAATTTTAGCTTTTTAAGAAGCCCAAATGGTTTCTGCAAAGATTCCTTTGGCAAATAATAAAATACGTGAGCATATAGAGGCGTTTATAGACAGAGAATAAGCTTGGAGAGCAATCTCATCAAATCCAAAAATGATAAAATCTGACCCTGCCATTTCCTTGGAGAGTTCTTACTCATTACCTGGCCTGGTCTCTCCTACCTCAGGTCTCCAGCTTGAGAATGTAGTGTCTCCCTCGGGGCAGGATTATTGCAGAAGTTCCTCATCAGCATCAACCTTCAGGTTTCTTTACACAGACCTTCTATCCTAGGCAGTTACTTTAGTTTACTTCTCCCCACAAATTCTTACTGACCAGATCACATGCTGTGATGATCCATCTGACCAGCTAAAGCCCACTGCCTTTTGAAGCTTCATGGCTCCCTACATTCCTGACCCACTTCTCTGGAAGTACACACATTCTGCAGTAGCTACTGCCTGTGCCAGTCTGTTCATATGGCAATATTGCCTTGACTGATGAATCATTTTAGTTTCCCTGGCTAGACTGTAATCACCTTGAGAACAGAAAGCATGTCATAATTATCTGGATCTATCTCAATATCTGGCCTAATATCTAACACATAGTATGTGCTCAATGAATATTTATTGATTTAGGTGTTGGAGACAATAACAGAATAATAGTAAAGGAACTGTATATGAGTGAATTTTCAGACATGGTAATGATGATTTTTTACATCAGTAGAGCGTGGCAGTTGAGCACATGACTTTTGGGGTCATACAGGCACAAGTTTGGTTCAAATCCCAGCTTTGCCGCTTACTGGGACAATTCACTTAAACTCTGAGTCTCACTTTCTTCATCTTTAAGATAGGAATAATAATACTGTGTCCTCATAAAATTATTGTAATGGTCATATGAAATGTTTGTTAAAGTTATTAACATAGAATCTGCCTAAAATTCTCAATAATTGTAACTTTGGATAGACTTTGAGTCATGAAACCAATAGGCCTCAATAATATATAGGGACTCAATAATCTCCAATTTGTTAATGCAAACATTGAGACTCACAGACAGTAATTTGTCTAATATTAAACACATTGAAAGTGGAAGATATGACTGAGACTCAAATTTGCTGACTCTACTTGTCCTTGAATTATCTACTAATGAAGAGGCATTGGGGTAGAAAGCAAGAGGTGACAATAAGTAGTTTTAAATTTGTGATTCTCATTGCATTTAAATTAATGAACATACAACTTAATAAAACCTTGCATTTGATGCTGTGACCTGAAATAGGTACATTCTAATTCATTAAATTAATTTTACCCTAATTCTAATTTTAAACTAATTTATTAAGCTAATAATGCAGGAATGCCAAATTTGAAAAAAAAATTAAGTGACCAGTCAGAAACAAGTGAAAGACAAAGAAGAGAACAGTGTGGTTGACCCCTCACCATCCACTTGATCCCAAATTTTTAATATTATGTAATCACATTTGTCTACAATTGATTAAAAAAGGAACATGTGATATAAGATACAATGTGAAGAGAAATTGGCTGTAGAGACTTTGGGAAATTTTGTTTTGCCTCTGGGAGTGCATAAGAAGAAAGCATCCTTTCTCTTCCTCTGATTTTGGTCATGTCCAGATGCTCCTCCTGGCATTTCTGCAGCTATCTTACCACTGATAAGATGAAGGTGATACCTCCAAAAATGGAAAAGCAGAGACATAATGATGTCTTTGAGCATGACTTAACTTTCTTGAGATCCACTGGGTTTCTAGCAAAGTGAAAATACTAATTTCCATAGTGTGTAAGCCAATTTTAATTGGGGTTTCTAGTGCTTGTTGTTGAGAGTATCCTCACTGTTAAATGGATCTCAGAAAACTTTGGGAGATGAGAATCAGAGAAGAGAGTGTTGTTTCTACATTAAAGACTGAAAAAAAAGTCATAAAGATTGGACCTAATAACAGTTTTTAATCCAAAGATCCATTTATCCTTGCAGACTGCATTTTGTAGCATCTCCGAATGTGACAAGCATTTCAAACTTGCTTGTCAATGTGCTTAAAATGTGCATGACATTTTCAAAGAGAGGAAATCAAGTAATTACCTGAGCCAATGAGCTTTTTGGAGTCATCTTGAACTGATGGCTCCCCTTCACTAGGTGAAAATAAAATGCATGGTTGGAGGCAAGGAGAGGGACTTCAAAATGCTTTGAGAAAGCGCCAAATGTAATCTGTCTTGTTTGATGTAATAAACACGGGAATTCCTAGGTAGGTGCTTGATTAGACAAAAGACAAGAAACTTCATCAAAGCCAAATTCCCAGAGGAATTTGGGTTTTGTCAGTTGGGAAGATTTGCCACAGAGGGATTTTCTAGCTAATGGTTTCATTTTACCTAAATCACATAATCTCTTTGTTTCAATTCTCTCCGGTTGCCAAACAAAAGTACTAATTCCTGTCCTGGATATTTCACAGTGACAGTGTAGCATTAATAATGATATTATATATTTTCCCAGCACTCAAAAATGCTTTGCACACAGTGAGCACCTGATAAACATTTGTAAAGTGGTACAAAGTAGTTCGAATTTAGAGTCTAGACAGAAAGAGTCTAAACAAAACAACTGGATCACTGATCAGCAAATCTGCATAGAAATCATTAATTATGATGCCAAATGTCTGATAAACAATTCATTGGTCTGATTTCTAAAAAAATACCAGAATATAATCATCATAGTTCTTGGTATTTTAAGGCTTAAAATAGATTTGGTTGGAAATATTTCTTGTGATGCCAGATTTCAGGAAAAATTTTTTGTTACAGTGTTCTTACAAAGTTATATTATTTTCTTAAAGAAATATATAAATGTTCTTTACTCCATTGTTGGCAGGTAAGGTCTTTCAAATTAGGTGTTTTCTCGAAGATGATCCCTTCATGTTTTAGGATTAGGTTCTAAAAGCTTATTAGCTGTCTAGTGTAAACGAGCAGCTTCACACTGTCTAGTAAGAGGTGATTTGGCTGGATTGTTTCTTTGGTGCATCTTCAACTCTTTGTATCAGTAAATATTTTCTTTTGGGCTTGTCAGTTTCTCCAGGAAGCAATCTTGCAAGTTTCCACCCCTGATTCATGAGCTTGAATGTCAATCTTCTTGGAGTCAAATAACACAAGAGAATTTGGGATCTCCCTGTGCAATTAGCAAATTTTATGTGATATGCCTGAAATCATTCTCTGACCCTTAGAACCTCCTAAAGACCCTTTCCAGAGAGTAAACCTATAGTCTTTTTCCGGGGGGAGGGGGGCCTGTGTGTGGAGGAGGGCCAGGTGTCCAATAACAATTTTATAACTTTTTAAGCATTTTCCCATCTCAGTCCCAAATGTTTCCTATTTTTGGACTTTCTGCTATTCAGGACTTCTTTAGTATTTCCAGGGTTCTCTGGTAGAGATTAAGATTCTCCAATCAATACAACAAATTCATCCAACAAATATTTATTATCATGTGCCAGGCAGGGATCAGACACTTGGGATATAAAAGTAAACAAAACAAAATTCCCTCTCCTCAAGGGGTTTATAGAGTGTAAGAAATAGTCAATAAACAAGACACATAATAATTAAATACATTATTTAATAATTTAGAAACTGACAAATGCCATAAAAAATATAACCACAGGGTAAGGGGATTAGGAATGCCAGAAGATGAAAGGCAGATGGAATTTTTAAGAGTGGTTTTGATAGGTCTTAGACTGCGAATTTTGACTGAGATCTGATGGAAGTGAGAGAGTTATCCAAGGGAGTATCTAGGGCAAGAGTGTGCAGGCAGAGGGAACCTCTCATGCCAAAGTCTGAGGTTGAAAACCTACCTTAATGTGTTTGATAACAGCAAGGAGGCCGGTGTGTCTGGGGTAGAATGAGTGAAGAAGAAAACCCTGTGGGAGGTGGTGAGGAAGGTGGAGTGGGGACAGAGCTAGGTGGTGGAAATATGCTCTGATTATGTGGGGCCTTGTTTGCCATTGCACAAACATGGGCTTTTACTCTGAAAGAGATAGCATGCCAAGACAGGGTGTTAGGCACAGAAGTGACACGATCTGATTTATATTTTAGGAGGATAACTGGTGCTGTGTTGAGGATAGACTGATTGATGGGCCAGAGTAGAAGCAGGATAATCAGTTAGGAATGACTCCATCAGTCCGGGCAAGAAGTAACGGTAACCCTATTTGTTCCTTGCAACTGCGGTAACAAAGTACCACTAACTGGGTGTCTTACACAACAAAAAACGTATTCTCTCCCAGTCTTGAGGCCAGAAGTGCAAAGTCAAGGTGTTGGCAGGGCCTTGCTCCCTCTGAAGGCTCTAGGGAAGAATCACTTCTTGCCTCTTCCAGCATCTGGTGTTTGCCATCAATCCTTGGCGTGTCTTGTTGTGTGGTAGCATAATTCCAACCTCTGCCTTCATTCTTTCTTGGCCATCTTCTGTCCGTGTGTGTCTGTATCTCCAAATCCCTCTCTTGTTAAAAAGACACCATGAACCAGTATCACCTCATCTTAACTTTATTACATCTACAAATACTCTGCTTCTAAATAAAGTCACATTCTAGGCGCCAGAGGTTAGGGCTTCAACATATCTTTTGGTGGGGGGGACACACAATTTAACCCAAAACAGTAGGGAGTACTAGTAATGATGGTGGAAAATGATGAGATCCGTATGTATATTGAAGATAGAGCCAGCAGGATGTTCTGAGAGGCTGGATGTTGGATGTGAAAAGGGCCCCAAGTTTTCATTTTTCCTCGTCTGCTAATTCAGTTACCATTCACACATCTGCTTTTTAGCTTTCTCAATTCTGTTGTTGTTGGATCATTTTCTGTATTTTCTCTTGAGGGTTTATAACTTAAAAAAAATCACTAGTGAGGCATTTGAGTAGGGTTTGGAAAGATGCTGTAGCAAACACATGTGTGTATTATCTGCAATGCTTATTCAGAAGCTCTCTCCGGGAGTAAATCTAAGCTTTGTGGAGGCTGAATATTAGATATTTCGAAGGCCCATTTTAAGAAAAAAAATAATCCAACATTAGATACAATAGCAGTATTGTCCTTAAACCTGACAAGAGGGGGCCCCGTTCTGGACACATGTGCACACACACACACAGTTTATTGAGGAACCCCAGCTCCTCTATCACTTGGGATCTGACACTTAGCATCACACAGAGCAACCTGTAAACCCAGACACATGTGCCCTCATGACAAACAGCTTCAGTCCACAGGGAAAGTCTTTTTCACATCTCACGTTGTATGCTCTCACAAAAAAAAGAAAAAAAAAGAAAAAAAAAAGAGGTTACCTTTTTTTCTTAAAATGGGCCTTCAAAATATCTAAAAAAAAGAGTCTAAACACTGAAGATTTCGGGGCTTTGGTGATCTCAACATCTGACGTGGACATTGCTTTGGAGAGTGAAGAGGATCTGAGCAGCAAAAGTGTTATGTTGTCAACTCCTTTCTCTGAGTAAGCATGCCAGTAAGAGGGTCTGCTTTCTTCAAGTATCATTTCCCGGTGGTGCCAGGGATTCATTCATTGATTCATTCATTCGCTTTGCTTCTACTGCTGTTCCAACGTGTGATTGCAGAGGGAATCATCATATCAGGGCAGTGTTCACAATACGTGTAATAATGGCAGCAGCTGAAAAACATTTTCAATAGCAAACAATTCATATTATTGCTAAATTTGTGCATATATAGATAGACACAGATTTAGTTAGGTAGGGACGCCAGGGTTGCTCAGTGGTTAAGCATCTGCCTTCAACTCAGGGCGTGATCCTGGAGTCCCCGGATAGAGTACCACATAGGGCTCCCTGTGGGGAACCTGCTTCTCCCTCCGCCTGTGTCTCTGCCTCTCTCTGTGTGTTTCTCAAGAATTAATAAATAAAATCTTTTTTTATTTTTATTTACTTTTTAAAAATTTATTTATTTATTTATTTATTTATTTATTTATTATTGGAGTTCAATTTGTCAACATATAGCATATCACCCAGTGAATATAATCTTTTTTAAAAAAGACACAGATATGGATAAGTACTTGAAGTACACAAAGATTATTAACCCTACTATATGGTTCTAGATATTGCTAAGATTTGATGAAATTATAAGTATGAAATGGGTTTATGCTAAAACCAAAATGTTTTGTACTATCTTCTGTGATAACAATGATATATCATATATGTCACCTTGTAATGTTTGAACATGATATTCAAACTCAAGGTTTATTTCTGAATCTAAGTATTTTTTTTAAAGAAATTTACTGACAATTTCAGTTGCTACCAACCCAATAAAGCATAGTTTCTCCAACTTGAATTTGATAAACAAATTTAAATTACTGAAAAAGAGTTGATATGTGACATCATCATCAATGAAACAAATAAAAGCCTTGATTATTACAATATGCAAGATGTTTTTGATAAAAGTAAAAAAATATATACGGGAATAAATATCTTTAACCTATGAGCATACATCTGTATGTTATTATCACCCCCAAATTATCATACCATTAATAGGATGCTCACTTATGTATAATAATTAATTTCTGTAATCTTGACATTTGATCAATATCCAGTTACCTAAAAAAATAAAAAAAAAAGCCTTTCTCTAATTATGGAGTTATAGCTGTGAAGATTACAGAACATAGTTTATTTACAGCTATTAGTATACTTAAAACTGAGGTATTTAGAAATGTGATGTGGGTGCACTTTGGTGTACTCTTTCCTCAGCCCCCAAAACTGTCACGGGTGATTAGTCTGTTCAAATGTCAAAATTTGCTTAAAACAAGAAAAAGTAACCCAGGACAATTTACAAATGCAAAAAAAGTGGTCAAATGCACCATATCCACAATTTTAGGAAAGAGTCACAATTTTCTTAACTAGTCAACAGACTGACCCAGTTACATCTTTTTTTCCTTCACTGTTGTTTGGATGAATACTCTTCAGCTCTTCAGATGACAACAACTTTTATGTTTTAATAAAGAGACTCAGTATAATTCAGTGTTTTTTATATATGGCAATTCAAACTTTTCCCACAAAATTACTGGTTTAGAAGAGTTTTTCACCTTCACAAATCATTGTTGGTAACGATGGAACAAAATTTGTGGAAACACGAATATTGTTATTACATTCCAGAAAACCTTTATCAAGTTTCTTTCATATGTGAATTGTTACCAATGATCTCTCTGTCGTCACTGCTACGGGTGGGGCCCTGTAAATACGGGGATTCTGATAAACTATTTCGTGCAATTCCCATTAAAAAGAAATTGGAAGAGCTATATAGACGGTGTGTTTGAAACCTAATATGCCACCTTTTTAAGTATATTCCTGACAGGAGACAACTTTCATATTTACTGGGTGTTGATGAGATTCTCACTCTTGGCTGACAAATGTACAAGTCTTATGATTAGAACGATTTTCCCACAGACACTTCCCTGTCATGATGCGACCTCTGGTGTTGCATTTGTTGTCACAATGCTAGGGCCATGGGGGGCACGCCTGGGAGCCGTTCCTACCAACAACAGGCTAGTGACACTCATCTCCACACAGACACACACACACGCCTGATAATCGCATAAATATGTTCCAGTAAAGGCCACACTAAGCGTTTGTCCAAGTGAGCCTCGCTTAACTCAGATCCCCCAAATGCATGGCTTTTCCAACACCCAGGGGCCTGTGAAGGGCTGTCACTAAGTGCCTCAGTTTCGTGAGTTCTACAGGAACACGTGACCACAGAGACACACTGCTGGACCCTCCCTCAGGGTCTTGAAAAGCAGGTGTGCAAAGGAAGGGCCCAGCAGCTGCACTTGAGCTCTTCCTGCCTGTGGCTCCCCGCTTCCTGGGTGGTGGCGCTGGGCATCACCGCCACTGCTCTGAAGGCTTGGCCGACTAACGCCTGGGTAGGGGAGGGGCTGGGGTTGGGGGAGGGGGTTGGTGGTCCAGGGGTGGGAAGGTAGGTGTGGGGGGGTGGGAAGGTGTGTGGGGGGCGGTGCAGCTTCACCTTCTGCTGGCCTGGGCAGCTCTCTGCAGGATGGTGACCACACCATAGGCTGCAGTGACTAACACCTGAGGGGCTGGGGTGGGGGTGTGGTGGGAAGGTGTGTGGGGTGGGGAGGGTGCAGCTTCACCCTCTGCTGGCCTGAGCAGCTCTCTGCAGGATGTTGACCACAGGGTAGGCCGCAGTGACTAACACCTGGGGGACTGGGGTGGGGGGTGGGAAGGTGTGCGGGGTGGGGGGGTGCAGCTTCACCCTCTGCTGGCCTGGGCAGCTCTCTGCAGGATAGTGACCACAGGGTAGGCCGCAGTGACTAACACCTGGGGGACTGGGGTAGGGGGTGGGAAGGTGTGCGGGGTGGGGGGGTGCAGCTTCACCCTCTGCTGGCCTGGGCAGCTCTGTGCAGGATGGTGACCACAGGGTAGGCCACAGCGATTCTAGTTTTGTGGGCAAAAATCAGCCCTGGGCCTTCTGTAGTAAAACCAAAGTCAGTTAGTAGACAACCAATTTTTGGTTTTGGGAGGCTAAAAAAAGCAAGTTTGGAGTGGAGCTGGGCACGCGGCAGCACAGGGAGACGGAGAATGAACTGAAATGAGAGCAGCATCTGGAAGAACGACTTCAAAACAGCGCAGCAGGAGGAGGCCCCGGCTCCCATGTCCAGTCCCTCCCAGCGGGCCTGGGTGGTGGCCCCTGAGGCCGCCCCCTCTGGATCCTCGCCCTGCAACGTGGAGAAAATCAATTCCAATCCTCCAAGGATGATACACGGCAGCTGGAGGTCACTAAACACCATCAGTTCTCCGAGACCCTTGAGACTGGAGAGGAGATTTCCCAAAATTACCGCACCTCAAATTTGGGCCCTTTGCTTGAAAGCATAGACTGCATTTTCTATTTCTGCCCACCCCCTTTTTTTTTTAACCTAGGCAGGTGGGGGAGGGGGGAGGCAGGTACCAACACGGATAACTATTTGAACATTCTAGTTCAAAACCGTCTGTTTCCACAGTAGGCCCCAGGAGCGGGAGATCACATGGATGAAGGGACTGGCTGCTGTACTCGTCCACATAAGCATTTGCATTTTTTTGGGGGGGGGGGGTGGATCTATTATTTTACCGCTGGTTGCAGGCAATATTGTTTTGATTAGTGCCCGGGCAAGTAATTTTTTTTTAAGTTAAGTAATTTTAGGAAGATTTACAATGACGAGTGAAGGAGTAGTAAACTAAGAAGCGTAAAACCTACAGGTGTGTCCCCGAGCACACCGCCTCCTCCTTGGCTAGTACCTGGCCTGGCTTAATTCGTTTATTCCTGCAAACCTAATTTCTCATCTCTAAGAGGGGATAATCATGTCCGGCCTACCAATATTGAAAACATGGTCATGAGGATCAAATAAGGAAACTGTATGTATGAATGCTTTTTAGGTGGAAAATGTTCTAGCCATAAGATTCTTATTAGATTTATTTTTTGAACATCTGAAATTAATGTCTTAAAGGAACAGGCTTTCTGATTGAGGTGGGGGTGGGAGGGGGATGTGCAAACAGGAGAGAAGTCAAGGGACGACATGAGAAAGGAAGCTTGGACTGGATGGATGGCGGAGAGTCTGGGCATCACAAACATCCTGGGGCTTTTGAATTAAGACAGCGGGACATCCAGAGACAGTGAGATAGGGGGATCGCAAAGAGGAAACTCTATGCACCGTAAAGAAAAATTTTACAAATTCCAGGTGGAAAACATACAGGGTTATTATCCTCTGAAGCAACACAAAGGATACAATACAGAGTTCCCCTTACAAGTTAAGCATGATCAGAAGACCCATGGACTTTTTCAAGTTGCAC
Organism: Canis lupus familiaris; assembly: GCF_011100685.1. NCBI lineage: Eukaryota > Metazoa > Chordata > Mammalia > Carnivora > Canidae > Canis > Canis lupus. The sequence goes on from NC_049257.1 coordinate 9,538,249, forward strand.
AAAGTTGCAATGACTATTTCAGTTCTTTCAAAGTCATTAAGACAAACTGCCAAATCGTCACCCCCCCCCCCATAAGTATTTAGTAAGCACTCATTTGTCTATGAGCTAATGGTGACGTCCCAAGGGCTGGGAGACTAATTTCAATCTTCTGTCTAGGCCCAGCTCTTTATATGCTAGAGGAACTAGAAGGAGGATGTTATGAGATTTGTAGATACAGTAAAATGAGTGCTCAAACTCTGCCTCTTTGCTTCTACCCTGAACTCAGTATGTTTGGAAATTCACTATTAAAAACACCAGTTTGACAATAGTGGAGAACATTCAAAAAGGCTTGTCAAAGGGGCATGTGGGCGGCCCAGTAGGTTAAATGACTGACTCTGGATTTCTTTTTTTTTTTTTAAAGATTTTTTAAATTTATTTATTCAGAGAGGGAGAGAGAGGCAGAGACACAGGCAAAGGAGAAGCAGGCTCCATGGAGGGAGCCCGACGTGGGACTTGATCCTGGGTCCCCAGGATCACACCCCGGGCTGCAGGTGGTACTAAACCGCTGAGCCACCAGGGATGCCCTGACTCTGGATTTCAGCTTAGGTCATGATCTCAGCGTTGTGAGATCAATCCCCAAGTCAGGCTTTGTGCTCAGCATGGAGTCTGCTTGAGATTCGCTCTCTCTCTCCTCTCTCTCCCTTTTGCCACAACCCCCCTCCCTCAATGCTCATGCACTCTCTCTCTCTCTCAATAAATAAATAAAATCTTAAAAAAAAAAAAGTTTCGTGTGAAACCAAATTCAGTCCAAACTTTGAGAATGATCTGCCCTTAAAATGCCCCCAACTACTTTCACACTGAATAGTGAGATGTCAACAATTTTAATCTGGGGCCTCTTATTATGAGAGAATTTAACTCTGATTGAAAGCAAACAATACTAAAATCCCTACACAGGAGATTATTTTGTTCCTGACTTCTGGTCCCTTAATAGACATGTTAAGGTCTCTCACCATCCTTGCCTTACCAAGCCGTGGCTGTTTGGCGACATTATCACATTATTAAGACAGGACTTCTTTCCTGCACCATGCTCGGGACTCTCAGTTTCACAAATGAAGTAGACAGCACGTAAGAGCTTGGCTCCCCTTGGGCGTGCTGTCCTGCAGGGACGCGCGTAGACCTGGCAAGTGGCCCTCTAGTGATGGGGAGTAACCAATGAAGGTCACAAAGAGAGACATCCTAATAGCAGGTGGATCACAAAGATTTCTGGCTGAGATGTTTACCACCAAGAGGTAAAAAAAATAACAGAAAACTGGGAGAATGGCCCATGTGAAGTAGAGAGGAGAGTGCTGAGGCATCTAGGATGAAGAAATTGTACGAGTCTGTAGACACATAGAAGACATGCCAGAGAGTTTGGAGGCTAAGAGGAACAATTGGATGGACACTAACTCAAATAGGAACCAAAATCTGAGACTGTTCGGATTGTGAGTGAGGAGCAACAGGTGGCTAATTGTGGCCTGTAGACAGTTCTGTCTGCCAGATACTCACCTTTTTCAAAACCCGAGTTTAGTTCTGTTGTTTGGAGGTTTTTTGGCATCATTTAAAGCCCTGTTTCTTAGGATTTACTCTTTTCTACTTGTCCAAAGCGTTAATAATGATAATAAAAACCCTCCCTAATAAAACACCAAATAATATTCATAAAATGGTACTTTAGCTGATATATATTGAATATTTATTGTGTGCCAAGCCATATTCTAGGTATCTTTTTAAGGTTTATTTATTTATTTGAGAGAGGAGAGAGCAGGGAGAGGGATAGAGGCAGAGGGAGAAGAGGAGAAGCAGATTCCCTGCAGAGCATGGAGCCCTACTTGGTGGGGCTCGATCCCAGGACTCTGAGATCATGACCCCAGCCAAAATCTAGTGACCTATGCTTAACTGACTGAGCCACCCAGGTGCCCCCTATTCTAGGTATTTTAAACACATTACTTCATGTTACAGATTGAAGGCAATTGAATGTTTAGAGTTCTTTGTTATTGTGATTTTTGCTTAGGTTAAATTTTAAAAGCTCAGCAATGGGTCCTACTGGTTGCCTATGGAGTATTCATTCACCCTTCCTCCTTCTTAAGAGAACCTTGTTTTTTTCCTATTTGTTTTTTCTTATTTTTAGTTATCTATACCTCTCTTATGGCTTGTGGATCAGTTTTTCCCAGCTCCAGAAGTGAGCCCTGATTCATCTGATGAACTAGATTTCAGATTGGTTCAGGGTTTGACATGGTGTGTAATTCCAGCCAATGAGAATAAAGAGAAATTTTCTTCTTTACAAGTTCCAACTAACTCCTACATGAGCTCCATGGAGTAACCTTCACAGATGACATAGTCTGGTTGTGAGGAGTTGAGATTTGACCCTAGAGCTGTCCAACTGTGACAGAGCCCAGGTTCCTTCCACTATAACCTTCAACTGCACCCTTATTTTTGTCACCACGTGTGATAGTGTGATAGTCAGGATAACACTCTCCCTCCCCTAAAGATGTATACCTCCTAAACCCAAGAACCTGTACATATGTTACCTAATGGGTATAAAGTAAATGTTACCTTATTTGCAAATGTGACTGAGTTAAAAATCTTGAGATAAGGAGATTATCCTGGTGATCCAGGTGGGCCCAACACGGGACCTAATTTGAGGGAGAAAATAAGAGAGGATAAGATGATGGAAGCAGATCAAAGTGATGCAACCATGACCAAGGAACACAGTCATCTCTTGGGAGTAGCTGTAAAAGTTTCTGTCAGGCACGGATCTTCCTCTAGAGCCTCTAGAATTAATTTAGCTCTGCTGATACTTGACTTTAACCATATTCATGATATGTCTTGGATTCCTGACCTCCAGAATGGTAAAATGGCAAATTTGTGTTGTTTCAAGCCATCAAGTTTGTGGTAACTTTTTATAACAGCAATGGGAAACGATTGGGTCACATAAGCACAGTTTAATATATGTAAGTCTCAGAAATATTATCAAATTTTTAAAGCAACAAAAGTAACTGTAAAATCTGAAATTTAATAAACTTTAACCTTGCTTGTTCTGCCACAGTACAAACATTACAAATTTTTCAAGAGAAAACAGAAACTACTTCTACCATTTTTAGATAATTTGACTTCCAGTCTAGTTATGTTAGTAATGCAAGCTGTACGACATATAATATTTTTGTTAAGTGTTTATGACCATCTACTTATCTTCATTTTGGCTTATATATCATATAATTTCCTGAATGATAGTCCGTAACAGATCTCAGAATAGATATGCCACTACTACGAAAAGTGTTGATGTTGGAGGAACATGTTAGTTTACTTCTTAGGTAAATTTAGTCTACCTTGTTTTAAAGTCTAAATAGAAGTAAGAGAGCTTCCTGAGGAATTTGACCATTTTACAAAACAGTAACATAAGTTATCTGACACAAATGATATTTTTTTCTGTGGAGACTATATTGCTCTTTCAAAAGACAGCCATCCTGTTATCTTGGCTAAGCTTTGTGCAATGGATTTTGGAATCGTTTTCATGGAGATGGTTACTAAGAGTTGTGTCTAGTGACCTTGAATTGATTTGGATATTGAAAAGACCATAAGTTTACTATGCATAATCTGCCAAAGGCACCCGCTTTTCCATGGAAATGGGAATGGTCAAAAAGCCTGCATATATCATGGATATTGATTTTTGCAGGACCACAGAAGGAAGAGAAATGTCTGCATTTTGGTGGAATCCCTTTTTTAAAGCAGTCTACTTCATCTATAGCCACAAGTACAGCCCAGAGGTGGCACTTAATTTCAACTCAAGAGTCACTATTCATTATTGATTCTGATGCAAATTCACCATTAATCGTCAATTAAGTTTACGGAATTTGTTGATAAGAATTACATAGAAGTCGTTATGTCTTATATGGGAAGATTATGACAAACAAAAATCACTGGATTTTTCTACCTCCTGTTACTTCGTCATCTATCATAGAAATCAACCTTGAATAAACAGTACTGGGAATATTTCTCCAACCTCTCTGCAAAGGTGGTAGTGACAAATAGAGAAACTTTGGAGCACGAATCCCTCTTCCCTTACTATCTGCCTATATAAGTTTAGTTAACACAATTTGTTTTCTCTACACTTCGATTCTTTGTTTTGTAAAATGAAGCTAATAGCAGGACCTATCTCATAGGATTGAGATCAGCATGAAATAATCCATTTATATAATCTGATGTATATTCAATATTGAAGAAGTATTGGTGGTTATTATTTTCTTTACCTAGATTTAGTTCTTAATTTACACATCAAACAAAAATATGTTCTGGCTATCACATGCTTTATGTTTACCATTTTATTACTTATACAGCAAGACTTAGTCCTTTTTAGATGCCGTGGAACTGGATTAGGGTGAGTGTCTATTAATCTAATTGAGATCGTGAGGCCCTTTCCATCATGTAATGCTGTCTTCCTCTTTTGAACTCATTTGAACCACAAGGTGAAAGACGCAGTAATTCTTTTGGGGCCACCAATAATGATGAAGTGGGGATACCTGTTAATTCTATATCTACTTCAAAAACACATAATTCAAAAGAGCTTTAACATTGAGATGCCTACTCTGGTGTGCTTAAGAGTTTATATTAGCAAGTACGGGAAGGAATGTGATATAAGCCAGGAGAAATGCTGCCAAAAAGTCTTCGAGAACTAATGTTCATTCTGGCTTCCTTAGTATGTACCCCATAGAGAAACATGTATTTGTCAGCTGTAAGAAGTAAGGTACGATTGACTGGGGAATTTTACTTGTAACTAAGTTCTGTCCTAGAGACAATTAGACTTCTGTCAGTTTACAATTGTTCAAGCACAATACATGTGCAGAGAAACACTCTAGTACAACTTATGCCCTTAAGGGAGTTAAAAAGGGAAAGAGACAATTTGGACATAAATATGCACGTAAAGAGCAGATAGGTGATAAAATGCCAATAGAGCATTATGCTTTCCTGGAGAATAATAATCTAATGTTTTATAGCATGCATTCATGTAAGAAACCTTCGTAGGAACCCTGAAGGTACCCCCTTTGAAGTACAGAGTTGAGAATTTTGGGATCACTGAGCAAGTATCTTTCATGTAAGCAGAGCAACTTCAAATATCTGAATATAGCACCTCCCCAAAGAGTGCAATTGTCAGGAGCCCTGGAAACAATGACAGTTTATTCCTCTTGGTAGAATGGATCCTCTATTGTCAAACAAGGAAAATATAATCAGAACTATTTGGTGTGGTTCTAAAGGGAGAAGCAGCCTCCATTCACAGGAGGATTTTAGATCCAGACTTGAGGCCCCAGGGGACAGAAACAACTGTAAGAAATATCTTGAGGTGGCAAGAGTACGGAATATTGCCTGCTACCATGCTCTGAACCCCACTTCTAATCCAGATCCTTCCAAATTTCCAGAAATTTCCTCTGAGCTCCCTACAGGACACCCTGGTCACTACCTAAATTAAAATCATCCTGCATCTGGATTGCCAGCACATCCTGTCCAGACTCTGCTTTATCCAGCCACTCATGCTCCCCTTTAGGTATCTTTCAGAAACAATGCACCTCTGGAACACATTTGGTAACAGGAAGCAGTGTGCTCTAACATTTTTGAACTCTCATAATACCAAGAGGTCTTTGCAAAATATGGTGAGGGGAAGTGGCTACAGAGTTGAAGACTTGAGTCCGTTATTTGGTCACCAATATTTCAGTGTGTCCATCATTCAGGATGCTGGAGAGTGCTCAGGAGCAGAAAAATGATTCTCAATGGTTTGTAATCTAAGAGAGGAGAGGCAAGTCTGCTTAAAGAAATATCATAAATGACAAAAGAAACATAATTTTAATGGATGTTAAAATAGGATTCTTTGTGTCTGAGCTGAGGTCTCAAAGGCCAACTATACAATTAGTGCTAAGAAGCCCCACATCCAGAGGTAGAATTAGCATGAAACTAATGAAATTTAAATTTCAGGGTCCCTCAAGTGCATGAGCCCCTACCAAGGCTCTGTTTTAAACACATACTAAATTTTTGTATTTGTTTTCTCCAAGAGGGTTCCTAGAATTGTTTAAGCTTTGAGCACTGCAAGATCTGAATCTTCTACTGAGGACTAGGGGTTTTTACACAGGGGTAAATGTACTTCTAGGGTACCAACACTTACTAAGAAGTGTGCAGCATAGATAGTTTTAAGAGGATCAGTCTTTATATCTTCAACTTCTGTGTGTATTTTTTACTGAATTGATTTATCTAAAAATATGTCTATGATCCGTGTGTCATGCTGGTTTTCCTTCCCCATTTTCCCCTTTACAATTCTCTTTCTCCTACTTTACAAAAGAAGCTCATAACTTGCATTTGTCCTGAATCTTAATATGGTGACTTTTTTTTTCCTTCTGGGTTTAAAAATATTCAGGTACCAAACAAAGAGATTTTATAAAATATTGCTTTTTTTCAGACATTTAAAAAAATCATTATCTGACTTAGTTTCTATTAAGAGTGACACAGGACATTAGAAGTGGGATATTTTGGCAATGTTGGAAGACTCCAAATTCCAAATTAGATAATTATTTTTGTTTAGATTTGTTGCCTCTTCCATCCACTGATTAATGATAAGGAATAGGAAGACCCTGAGGAGTCCAATAATGACAAAATAAAGAAAGGTAGAAGTGCTTTTTTCATTCATGCAGCAAATTCCTCAACCTGTCTATCCTATCTTATCTATCTATCATCTATCTCTCATCTGTCTATCTATCTACATCTATCTGATTATTTATCTCTATTAGTTTCCTATGGCTGCTATTAACAAATTGCAATAAACTTGGTGGCTTAAAATAATAGAAATTTATTGTCTCCCTGTTCTGAAGGAAGAAGACCAAATTCAGGGTGTTGGCAAGGCCCTTTAGAGATTCTGGGAGAGAATCTAATTCCCTGTCTCTTTCAGCTTCTGGTGGCCATCTGCATTCCTGAGCTTGTGGCTGTGTCACTCCAGTCCCTGTCACCATGGTCACATTGCCTTCTCTTCCTCTTCTCTATATATCTCTCTTTTGTGTATCTCTTATGAGGACACTTGTCACTGGATTTAGGATCTACCTGGACAATCTAGGATAATTTCTTCATCTCAAAACTCCTAATTGAGTTATTCCTTCAAAGACTCTTTATCCAAATAAAGCCATATTTACAAATTTCAGAGTTTTAACATGGATATATTTTGGAGGCTACCATTCCACTTGCTATTCTATCTATCTATCTATCTATCTATCTATCTATCTATCTATCTATCATCTATCTATTTATCTATCTATATCTATCTATCATCTTAGAATTAGAATTCAAAAGAAAGTTAGTTTTCATGGGTCACAAATTAGCACATTTATCTGCAATGAAAAATGAAGTCTTTTTTAATAAAAAGTCAGTCTGTATGATTTAAAAATAATAACTCGCTTTGCCATTAAGTTTATAACACATATTTTCCAAAAGTAGAATAAGTAAAACCAATAGGTCCATTGTTTTCATAAAAATATATGAAAATATAAAAACTTTTTCCACCCAAAACAATTATTTTGGGAAAGAGTGTTGAAATAAACTGTATTTTCATTTTTCCTAACCATTTCTGAGTATGCAAAGTTAAACCTCTAAGTGAAGGAAAAATGGGATGACTGTCATTTGATAAATCTTGGTTTAATGACCAGAAATAAGGAAATGAATTACTCCAACAAAGGAATAACCCAACCTTTTTAGAAACTGATGATTTCCTTTTATTTATTTTTTAATAAAATTGAAACAGGAACTAATCAAACTGTAATTAAAAGTAGATTTTTTAATAATCATGTGACTTTTGGCTTATACTTTGAGTTATAAATACTGAAAAACATTGCTATAATAAAAGCCTTTGCATCACTACTATCTTATTTATGTGAATAGCTTTTATTATTCATATATCTATAAAATATATGAATAGATTATTGATGCTGAATCCTGTGTTATTTCAGCAAAAAATAATATTTAGTCAGGGAAACATGAATTATGTAAAAATAAAAAGCCCATTCTTCTCATTAAAGTATTTCTTCCAATAGAATTATAATTTTATCTTTGAGAATTATTTATCAAAATTAGTAATATAGCCAGGTTATTTTAATCAATCACATAGTAACAACAATTGTAAAGAGGGCTCAATGCAAAATAATTTTTTTTAAAACACCAAGAAATTTGTGGTCACAAAAAGTGTTTAATTCTATTTTGGCTTGTATGCATATTTTAGTCCCAGAGAACTCTAACAAGGCTCAGGAAAGTCATTTCAAGCATAACAATGTAATACATTAGGCAAAACTCCTGAGAAGGGAATTGGGATGAGACTTTAAATTCAAGGAGTAAAAGGATGATGTAAACTTCTAACTGTGAGAGAAGAACTTGTTCATGTGTTTTAAAACTATAGTGATGGGTATCAAATTATTGTCATAGATTTCATTGGATACATAAAAAAATGACAAAAACAGGTTTCATTCTAATATCAGTAATTACTGCCTTTGAGATTATTTTTAAATATAGGATGAGAATTGAGGTTATCAACCAAAAAATATGCATGAGGGCACCTAATTTAAAAAATTAGCGTTACATGAAAGAAAACAAAAGGTAGTGTTTCAGACCACCTAAACACATCTTGTCATGCTAAGAGATTGGAAAACCATTCCTCCCAGGATCAGAGATCATCTTCCCTCACCAGGAAAGAGTGAACACTCCAGAGCTGAGAAAGGAAATTTCTCTGGAGACAGTTGTCTGTAGGTGGAACTCTCATTCCTATCCAAGGATGAGGAATGGAAGGGGTTTTCTCCTCACCTCACGCAAAATGAGAGTGGCTTCAAAGACACAACTCAGTGAGATGAATATGGGAACCCAGGACCTAATGTTTGAGCACACTGGGATTAAACCTGATAGTGTGAGGCTAACCCTGGAGCTGCTCTACTTGGTGGGAAAAGCAAATGGGAAGGCTGAGTTGAGAGTGAGCCACATTTTCATTCTCATTTTTCTGGGCAGTTCATGTGAACCTTGGTCTTAACTACTCCCAACAAAATGGTAGATCCAAAAAGATAGGGATTTCTACTCCTCTTGTTTCATTTTTGTATCCCTCGCATTTTCAGTAGGCCTTTACACATAGTAGTTGCTCAATAAGCATGATAATAAATTAATGGAATCTACCCATTTCTGTTCAGCCCATTCTTTCAGAACTAGGTCAACCCCCAAATCTTCCCAGGCTGCTCCTGTTAGATATGTCTTGGTCTCCAGGATGATGACTCCCCCAGGCAGAAATCATGAGGCCCTGACCCTCAGCCCTGGTCTTTTGGCCAGGAGTACTTTCACTCAGAGGCTGCCCAACTCCTGTGCTGGCTCTCTCGATTGGAATTTTTGAACTCCCTGAGCTCAAATTCCCACCACACAGGTGCTACTCAGTTCTGAAGAGGAAGTAGTACTTGGTTTAGAATTAAGAAGATGGGTAGCACCTCTCTAGACTACATCTTTTATAAGAAGAGTATCCGGATAAAGTAATGGTGATCTTCCCTACCTTTCAAAGGGAATGATTGAACTAATTTATTAATAGGTAATAAAAAAATAAAAATGTAGTTGATGGATATGTGTGGTTAGAAAAATCTATAATTGGGAAAAAAACATGGCTTCAGAAAAGAAAACTGGGGGAGCATAAGCAGCTTCAGGTATGTTAAAGGTCTAACTGAAACAGGTATAGCATATGTAGAAACATTTCTAGTAACTCAATATTGTGTGGTTCCTGCCTTTTAAAAAAAATGTCTAACCATTTGTATGTGGTAAAGGCTAATACTTAGAAATTAGAAATTCCTAAGATTGAGAAATTTTGCCTGGTCTTCATGGAATGACGATTTCATCAAAAAATAGTATTAACTTTTCCGAAAGGTACTTATTATTGCAAGCCTGAAATGTTAATTCAAAATACTTAGCTTTTAAAATATTATTTAGATTTAGTATGTTTGAGGTCAAAATATATGCACTATATTTTTTAATGTAAAATACAAAGTGGCTAAATCTAGAATGTAGGCCCCAAAGGACAATGTTTTAGCACATTCTAATTGGACGAAAAAGAGAGAAAGCAGTGTGACTTTATGGTAAATACTATTAGTGTGTATATTTGATGATTTTTAAATTTAATTGAGGTCATTAAATATTTTAGGTTTTAATGAAGAACAGCTAAATTTGTCCAAGGTAGTTGTGCATATTTTACTTACTACCTTGCCTTCAAGATAACATTTTAGTGCATTTGTCCATCATACAAAGCTACAAAACCCTTCTGGTGATGGTTTCTATGGCAGAGGTGGAAACTTTTTCTCCTAGAAGTTTTAAGGGCCTGGAATAGTACATTCTTGGAGTTGACTGGTTTGGGGTAAAGAGGAGGGTAGGGAGGAAGGCAGATGACAGAAAAATCTGCTCTGGAAGTGAGGCATCCATTTTTCAAATTCAGAGACCATATATCTGACTTGTCTGCCTAACTTTTCAGTGGATGTTCTGTGTTCAAACCCAATAGTTCTTCCTGTCCCCCAGTAAACACAACTTCTGTACCCTCATATCCCCTTCTAGCTGTTTGCTACTATTTGTCATTTTTAGATTCCTCTTTAGATGAGACAACCAATGCTGACGAATCTGATAGTTTTCCTATTAAAAGTGAAAGAGTTATGGGATCCCTGGGTGGCGCAGCGGTTTAGTGCCTGCCCTTTGGCCCAGGGCGCGATCCTGGAGACCCGGGATCGAATCCCATGTCAGGCTCCCGGTGCATGGAGCCTGCTTCTCCCTCTGCCTGTGTCTCTGCCTCTCTCTCTCTCTCTCTGTGTGACTATCATAAATAAATTTAAAAAAATTTAAAAGTGAAAGAGTTATAGACTTCACGTGTTAAGACTCAGAAGCTTAACAGGTGCCTCAAAATGCCAAGAAAGAGACTTGGAGAGACATGTAAAGCTGGCATTGTCATGGCATCTGGGATGGGAGAAACTGGAGCGTTTGCCTGAATTTCATGCTTTTCCAAAGCTTTCATTTGGTGGGAAGTTATCTAGAAGTTTTCATTTCATAATAAAAAAATGTTTTCGTGTCTGCCTACTTTTTGTGACAAATATACTAAACCCCTTCTTCAGTCTTTGCTTAGATTTCTGGTTGTAATTCTCACTGTCTGCAAAAGCAGGCAGTCTTCTGAAGCTGCTTCTTGCAGCTGATCTGCTCTTCCCTGTGCGGTCCCTTAGAATCCCCTTCCCAAGAGGATCCTGGCTTTGCATCTAAGGGCAAATCAGCTCAGCTCCGACCAACACAAGGACACCCGTCATGAAAAGGGCCAATCAAAGCACTGAGCAAGACTCCTAAAATGGAAATTGGGTATGCCTTAAAGAAGAAAAAAAAAAGGATTTGATTAACCCCTCCCTCTCTCCCTCTCCCCTCCTTCTATGCCATAGACAACATACTACACACACACACAATATATATATATATATATATATATATATATTTTTTTTTTGCTTTCTGTACTACAGTTTAAAAGAAATGCTGTGTCAGTGTTTTGATGCATCCAGGGATTGAATGTAAACAACATGGTACAACTCTAGAAACTGCCATCATAAAATATTTTAAGAGGCAGAATAGAGTAAAATAAAATAAAAATGTCTCTTTATGTGATATCTCAGAGTAATTCAGGATTTATGGTACCTTAACCTTTAGAATCCAAAATATTAAGCTATGTTTCTTAGAGATAATAACTCGGTTGTCCCTCACTTATGTGTCTTAGATAAAAGCCTACTGCCACAGAATCCATGAATGCTCAAATACCCTTGCGGGCCTTTAGTAGTAAATCTTATGGAATAGCTTATGGCCAATGTAATGGCCCACAGTAGCCTGCGAATATCATGAATTCTAATAATACTTACATCAGTAGAAACATGAAGTAATGTCTCCATTGTAATTAAATGATGTATTTAGAGCAGTGGACTAAATGGTCCCCTAGTGTGTTGGTGATATATTCTAATAGTCTTCTCTTTACAGCCCCACACGGTAATATTCATGCTTTATTCTGGAGGGCTTTGCTTCTGACTGAACATTTGAATTGCAACATTAAGTGGTAAAGTGGATTACAGCGAGACCCCATGAATATGGATCCTGATCAAGAAACTAAGTGCTTAAAAAAATAAAATGTTACTATTTAAATAGAGTGATTACAAAAACATTTTTATATGGAGGAATGTCGGGCGTCTTTGCCCCCCTTCTTATTCTACATCCCAGAAGCAGAACATATCTGCCACAATTAAAAATTTAGTAGGGTGAAGCATCACAACTTAAAACATGGTAATTTCTACTGTGCTTATTGAATTTAAATTTGGGCCGTTTGAGGTACCAATTAGTTTTGATAATAATTACATTATCCCATTTTTAAAACATGTCCATTCCGAAGACTGTGGTCAACTATAGAATGCGTATGTAGGAAGAAGCTATCTGTTACCAATGCTGAAAGGAAAGTATCTTGCACTTGATTAGTTAAAAGTGTCACATTTTGAATTTTCATTCTTTATTTTTTTTTTCCCCCTTGAATCAGCCACTAAAGCAGTAGCTTGAGGCATTAAGAGCCTAGGGCAAAGCTGAGGGCACTTCAGTCTATCTGGTGAAACGGTTAGGAGTAAGTCAAAGAACAGTCTATCGTTGTATTTCATAATCGAATTAGACAGTTTGCTAGTATATTACATAAAATGATACAAGAAAAAAGTTTACATATTTATTTGATGAACTAAGATATTTTCAGTTACTTTTTAAATACTATATTTCTTAAAGCCTTCCAACACATTTTCCACAAACAAGGAGAATTCTCCACCTTTGTTGATAATTCTTACTGTGTATTTGTTCAATGAACGTGAATTTCTGATAATGAAGCACTGAGTACAGTACAGCTGCCTTTTCTACTTGACTGAGTTAACGTTGGGTTTGCATGCTGCATGTGTGTAGTGTGTGTGTGTGGTATGTATTTGGGTGTACATTTGTCTCCTCAAGGCATTATGGATTTAAATTTACTGAGCACTTGCAAAAGCTCCATGCATGTCACTGAAATTACGTATGTGATGGCATTTGTATTGCTCTGTTGTTTGATATTTTAAAGGTGATATGGGATGCTTTATTTCCTAAATTTGCCTCCACTGAATGTTAGAAACTGGGATGTGTTCAATAAATCCAATAGCTTAAACAATATGTCATTGTTTTCACCACAGAACTTTCCCCTAGTAGGGTTAATTGGTGATTTGGCGTAAGCTTACATGAACTCTTCTCATTTCGTGTTGCTTTAAAAAATACCACATATTTGATATGCTCTCAAAGTTTTGCAAAAAGTTAGCTGTCCATTTAGGTTGCGGTAAAAAACTTAATGCTCTAGAAGAAAAGAAAAATGCATAAGAACATGGAGACACTGGTCAAATACAGCACTCTGGCTAAATGAAGAGCTCATTATTTGACCAGTTTAGACATGGCTTTGGTTGGCAAGCTAATTCTTTGAGCACCACCCTTGAAAATCATGCTAATGAGCCTCTTCACTTCATCAAGTAGGATTGTGGACCTTTTTGTCTGCATCATTAAGGCCCCAAATTGCCCCATTAGCAAGGCCTCAAATTGCCCCTCAGGGTCAATATTTAATGCAGGTGAGCTTAGGTTAACTACCCTCAGAACCCTCTGGACAACAAACAACGTGGAGTACCTGTTACAGGGAAATTCATTTTCTCCCCAAGTTCTCTTTGTGAAACACAATCTTCCATATCAGAATTATGTTTTAAATTCATTAGGCTTATTTTATACCACCAATTTCAAAAGAGTAAGTTTTGAAACGGAAGACAGAAATTCTTCCATCAGGCACTCCTATCACTGTCTCATAAGCTTTAATTTTTCCATCTGTAAAATGGGGGTAATCACACCTTCCCCTGGTACCTTCTGAAGATGATACTTCCTTTAAACAAAGATTGGAGAGTCCATAGAAAATAATAACGGTCACATCAACACTTAGCAAGTTCACACAGTTTTTTTCTGCAAGACTTTAGCAATTTAATGGCTGTCCTTATTAATTATTGAGTTAAAAACTTGCAAGAAGTTAGAGCAGCGAGGAGTAGTAATCAGAATGTGTGCAAGATTAAAATTCAGAAAGGGATTCTGTACTATTAACATTGAGATAATTTGTAGAACCGGTACGTTGCACACATTTTAAAACCTAAATATAAAATGTTTCTTACTCATTAAAATTTTCAGTAGGAGGGAAAAGCAAAATGATTCTTCCTGTATCTCTATTGTCCATTTGGCTTTCTGAATGCTGGTTAAAACTCAATTGCTACTAGTTATCTCTAGAGACTCTTAGCGTTTGGGGGGGAATAGCAATTATCTCCCTGAGCATGCTCAGCAGAATCTACTGGTGATGTCTGGACATGAAACCTTTCATATGTAGCAACTGAAAGATGAGAGCCATGGTTACAGTTTCCAGCAAGTATGTGAAACAGAAGCCTCGAGATTACATTCCACATCTAAGTAGAGATAACGTTTATATCTCCTGTGTTAAGGTTAATTTCCATGCATTTAGGGCTCCTGAAATCCTCATCACCTCTGCGCTGGTACCTGCAAAGTCAGTTTTGCTACTGAATGGGGCCCCAATTAAGAAGTGCTTGCTGGTGTCCTTCCAGCAATATCTTGTGAGTTTGAACAATTTTAGTGAAATAAATGTAACAAGGAAAAATGAATTCTCTTTAGCCTCTATTCAGCCAAAATTAGCCTCCGTGGATTCTGGCTCACAAAAGCACCACGGGCCTCTGGCTGTGCTCTGTAGCTGTGAAATAGAATCAAGATTCCATTAGGCATCCCAAGCTGCCTCCTTCTCCAGGGCAGACAATAAAAATGACAACAGGGGATTGTCCCTCAGCTAGTCTAACAAGGGGGTGGGTTCTTTTCTAAATGACTAGATGTCTGTTTAGCTGAAGAAAAAATTTAAAGGGGCCATGGGCCAAATTTTCTTCAGTTCTTTGGGCCCCATATTTTTTCTTAGGTCATTTTCAGAGAGACCTCGAATCCTACCTCTGTTGACACTTAGGCCGTGGTTTTCTGTGTGTGCTGAGACAAAAATAAGAGATCATACGTAGGCCAGACAGTCTCATTTCTGTTAGAGATATCAGAAGTTTTGGCAATTGCACATTGGATTATTGGTTTTGTCATAATTTTTTTTCCTCTTAACTCAAAGACAGAGACTTCCTCCTCTAACCTAGACAAATTCTAGATTAGAGACAGATTCTTCTGCTTTCAGAATTTATTTATAAACAAGAGTCCCTAAATGGACAAATTTATCTAGACAGCTATGTCTTTATGTGAAAAGAATGAGGCTGTATAACCTTGTCTTTATAATACCATTGTATGTGCCTACAGTCTTCGTGGAGAGCTTGGCCATTCTTCTTTTGCTGAAGCTCAGGTCTTCCATTGTCTCCATCATGGGGACCCCGATAGACTATGACCTTGCAAAAATGCCCTTTGTTGTGAACTCCCAATCAATTTATCAATTTCTTTCCTATATCAAAAGTGCAAAAGTCTAAGAACATTTTCTTCCCCTATCCAAGGATAAATGTGATATAACTTATTCAGACCTCACATAAATTTGATTGAACATTCCTTCTCCTTCTAATTGGCCCAGTAAATAGAGTTTTGCATTTTCCTTGACAGATGCCATAGAATGAAATTTAATACAGTTTGTCAATGAGTATCAGAAAGTTAAAGAGTTCATCAACCATTCATAGTAATTGTACTGTATTCATATAGAGTTATAAATGCATATTTCATGGCCACTTCTCCTTCGCTTCAATCAAAATTACTGGCAGGAAGTAATATTATATAATCCATGGTGTCAATTACTAATGGTGGTGGCAAGTAAATCATAATGTTTTCATTATCGAATTGCTAATACTTAGAGGTTGTAATATTCTATATATAAAGTCTTTAATAAGCAATTATTTATGTGCTCACTTACTGGATGTTGCTGAACCAAGGCATTTCTTCTATACTAAGTGGAAATTCTATTCAATAATTCTGTAAAGTCATTCATTGGTATTACAGTTCCAGAAAGTTGCTTAAAGGACATGTTGCATATTTATTATGGCATTGTAGCAAAAAAAAATAAAACAGCAATGGAAATATAAATCTCCACTTGCAGAATATCATGACTGATTCTAAGATAAAAAATGAGATTTATCTTAGTTTTTGGACTTTGAAGCTAAGATCTGAATCTGATAGATTTGTGATCAGAAAACACAAGTTCTAAAATTGGCTTTGCCATTTACAGGTTATTGTATGGCTTCAGGAAATATTCTGAAAACCTTTGAGTATATCTTGTTACTAATATGAGTATATCTGTAAAATGAGTATGTCTTGTTAAAATGAGTATATCTTGTTACTAATATTTTATCAATCATCTTGTGAATTAACGTATTTTGTTAAATGTCATCAGCATAAATAGAACAGACTAACTAAATCACCAACATATTAACACCCTAGATTTCAGAGATGAGGTAAAGAATAGGTTAATGGTAATTTTCAAACAATTGTTAAGTACAGCTCCTAAATATACAGTTGTTACTTTTCCTTTTTCGTCTGATTAAGGTCCTTTATTTTTTGACACAAAACAAATTTGAACATATCTGGGACACATAAGATCAACAGATTTTTTTTTATTGCTTCTCAACTTTACTCTGAACCAAGGTTAAAGGAGAGATAACATATTTTTTAGTGTTTATTTACTTTTTTGTGCTTTTTATTGTACGGTATCTAGTCAGGAATCCTTTACTTTTGACTACAGGAAGTCTGGTAATTTTAAAACTTTGTCAAAAGATCTTTAAAAGTTTCTGTAAATATGTGTTCTGCTGCTATTATGCAAGACTTTATAAAATAAGAGACATTGAGGTTTATGTGCACACTAAATCTAAGCACTCTATTTTAAATGTGTATATTAGTACAGTGACATTTTTAGATTGGCTATACTATATACATCAATTGTGATTAGGCTAAATGACTTACTCAATGGCAAGGTCATTTGGAGCATTAAAAAACAATTGTCTGTCAATCCATAGTGATTTTGGGTTTTTCTGAACTTAAGAAATTACCTTAGATATTTTCATTGGTTTCAAAGTTTCCATGCGAATATCTGTTTTTAGATACCATTGGCCAGCTGGGCATTGACTTTGCAAATAGGCATAGGCACTTGAAGTTAGGATTTTTTCAGGGTAAAAATGAAGAAAAGTGTTCCACACAAGATGGAGCAATAGAGTCAAGTTTACTGTTTAAAACCAGAGATTAGATCAGATGCTCCCATTTGCCATAAGAATTTTAAAATAGAGAAATACGTGTATCTATAAGAACTATGTAGTCAAGGTTTCTATGTTTTGCCAACTGCAGGTTCAGCAAGATACGAGAACACAGACACAGCACATAACTGAGATCTGTAACTCGTTCCCCATTGCTTCTATTAACTCAGTCCCCGATAATTCTCCAACCACCACAGAACAGAAGTACCAAAATACAGTTATAAGACTTGGTTCAGGTCAGGGAGCCAAATGGAGATAGATATAAAACACTGAAGAATGAGGTTGTGAGAGAACAAAGAGAATAGAGGGGAAAAAGCTAAGAAGGAAAAAAAAATCACACAAAATAAGCTCACAGATAAAATTTCCAAACACATTAATAGAATAAGGGCACACAGAGACAGAGACATAGAACCATAGGAGAGTAAAATGGAAAATGAAAAACATAAACAAACAGAAAGTACAAATTGAGTCCAAATGTTAAAATTCCAAAAAAATGACTAAATTAAATACTAAGAAAGGGAGGCAACAAGGTTAATGATCAGGGTATGAATTATCTTCAGATGAAATTAATTATACAGGATAATCAGACAAGATTTTTTAAATAAGCGCATTTAAAGTATACAAAGTTATAAATAGAGTTGGTAATATTTCCTACCTTACAGATTAGGAGGCTTGAGTGAAATTATGTTTCTGGCACATAATAAGTGTTCAATGAATTTTAGATAACTCTTATACAACAAATCTTGTTATCAAAACACCTGGTTCATGGTATTCAGTCAATGCTGCTTCTCCATTCCTTTGTGTGAAATCTTAGCATTCATTTGAATCCTTCTGCTTATCTTTATGTTCCTACTTTAGACTGAAATCTATTTTAATTTCAATACATTAGAGGATACCTTTGTGGATGGGAGCCACCTGTTCTCCTATTACACAGTCAAGAGAAAGTGGACAATATCTAAAGCTCAAGCAAGAGAAAAACAAAGGAACAAGAGTAACAACAACAAAACTCTAAAAACAAGCTTGTGTTTCTTCTGCTTTGGAGCCCATGATGGAGAGTTTAAAACTTTTCATCAGGATTCAGATTAACTTGGAAGACCTTACAAAGGAGATGGTTTGGGTGCAATTCTTCGAAAGATTGAGGAAAAGGGGGAAAAAAAACCACTCCAACTAAGTTAGAGAAGCATATGTGAACAAGGACCAATAAAGGAAATAGGACAGTGAGAAATTTCATAGTTTCAATGAAAGGTCTAAAACTAGATGACTAGAAGATTGCAAAAGGTTTAAGATAGGGGATCATAGGGTCTCCTAATGGGTAAGCTTGATGGAAATTTTTAGATCATATACTCCAGTGATATTCAAAATTACTTTTCTATAGAACCATCTATTCAAATAAAACTTTACAAGTAACGTAATATATAAAACACATCAGAGCCTCACTCTGCTTTGATTAATGGAAAACCTGCCTAACTAACAATTCCATCCTCATGCCTTGATAGTAGCTAATAGAGAACCTTCAAGAAAACCCTGGAAAGCTGGGTAGCATAATTTTTAAAAACTTTGATTTTAATAGTTCCAAGGCTACCGTGAGTTTGTATGATATCTTTTTGCAAATTTGAAGAAAGTATTCTCACTAGGTGGATATAGCCCCATAGATGCATGGTCTGGTAAGAGGGTATACCCTAAACAATGAGAAAAAAACCTGTATTTCTGGGTAGGTCCTCTATTTTTTATGTTCTAACTCTACCCACATTCCACATATTGCAAATCTTTGGCTATTTCTCTGGCCCTAGGGTCCACATGCCTACAGCATAGTCTGAGGTTTGGAGGGTTGACTTGGAGCAAAGGACAACTGTGGCCCCAGGAGTAGTGGCAGGGCAGCCTGGACAGGGTATTCTGTGGTCCTGAGTATGGTCCAAATGGGAAGACAGCAGGCTCTGGGTGGGCAGACTCTTCTCAATGTGGAGAATCAGAGTGAGGCTCTTGAAAGCATTAGGCTCAAGGCAGAAGCCTTTATGCCTCCATCTAAGTATGGCACCTTCATTGACTCTTATCACCTGTAGGTTGAGAAGGCATGAGAAATGAGCAGATAATGAAACCAACTGAGAGGATGCTGTCGACATGAGTGCCTTACAGGAACTGGAAAGTGGGCAACCAGGTTGTGACAGATAGGATAAAAGGATTAATATGCCAAACTTAGCCCTTTTTCCACCTCTCATCTCTTACAGGTGTTCTCCATTGCCAAATCCAGCCAGAAACCAGAGGACAAGGGAGATGGTTGATGTAGTCAATACAGGTCAGACTGAGACAAAGAGCTGGGTAGAAAAGGGTGGATAGGAAATCTGGATGGGGAAATAGGAGAAATCCAAAAGGCCTCAGTAGAGAAGTAATCCAATTTCCAAAGTGTTTTTCCCCTAGAGTGTAGGATGACTGAATACTGGAGAGACTAGGGGCAGAAAAGTCCTCCCAAAGGCTGTGACATTTAAATAGGAGAGATTATTCAAGTCCTAATTTTAAATAATCTATTATGGTACTGTGTAATTACAAATTAACATGGAAAAAAACTACATGTCATATGAAGTTTTAATTTTTTTTCTTTTTCGAAGATTTAAGAGTACACTCCTAATTATTTTATTGAAAATTTGGTCACATTAAAAAGACAGACAGCTGTATAATATGTAAAGACTGGCAAACTCTAGATCACAAATACATGGAAAGTAGTCACCAAATGGTATTACTCTTAGAGAAGAAGATAATAACTATTCTGGGGTTGGAGGCGATTTTTGAAAGTGTTGTTAGTCACGTAGGTTTGGAGGCATTACATGGTACCCCACTGAAGGCTCTGGAAAGTACTTCAGAGACGAGGCTGATTCAACTTGCTCAAGAGATCCACGACTGACCGCTGTTAAAATAGAGAAGACAGTTAGAACTCAGCTCTCCTCGAAACTTTATTTAATATATATTCATCTCCTTACTATTTTGACGATTTAGATCGGAGAAACAGTGATTTGCTTTGAAATGTTCTCTGGAGGTCATAATCTCTTCCCAACTCTGCTGATATGAAATTTTATGTTTGAGGAATATGATGCCAAAAGTCTTTAGTGAGTTAATTTTCTCAGAAGGAGGAATGGAAAGTTTTGTCTTCTAAAATGTCACGGTGCTATAAAACCCTCACCATCACACATTGATTTCACTATTATGTTGAGAATTTGTTCAAGTTTGGCAATTATATTTAAGATGTTTCCTTCATCTAAAGTAATATCTCAGGCTGTGCTGTACTCGATAAGGGTATTATGAATGTTTCAATGATAACTCAAAGCATTTCCTTTACTTATACTGTTCAGCAAAAAATAGTCAGATTATTATGGAAGTTAATGGAATTTCTAAAACGTTCTTTACTAATGAAAATAATTTGCCCTTATACCAAATATCAAGGCTATTAATTCTGTCTTCCCAGAATTCTTTTCTTTCCCACTCTCTGGTCTTGAATGTTTTTGTCTGGCAACTCTCTCTGGTGATGCTGACTGCAGCTGAAACATAAATCCTTTATTTGACTATGTGAACACAAAATGAAAAAGAAGCCACTTGTAATTTCTTAAAGTAAAAATTTATGTTTCTTCTTGTTCTATAAAGCAACTCTGGAGAGTGCCTGAGAAAACATGTTTCTTCCAGCTACCCATCTCTAGCCAGCCAGAGAAAAAGATGTGTTGAAGACTCTTGGTTACTGCCCTGAATTTCAATCTGTTAGAAAAGGATTTTGTGAGTTGTTAGCAAACATGTAGTGAGCGGCTACTAGATGTAGAACATTGGAATGATATTGGGAGATGTAAAATTAGGAAGGAGCCCATGGAGAACCCCAACTGGCCACTGCTGCCAATGATGCTTCGAAGCTCAGCCTTCCTGAAACATCCTGGTCTCGTATTCACCCGGTACTGGATTCTCCACAGCCTATAGGTTATCTCAACAAATGACTGCGTAGCAGTCATGGTTTAAAAGTGAGCACTGGGTGTTATTCTATATGTTGACAAATTGAACACCAATAAAAATATAAAATTTATTTAACAAAAATAAAAAATAAAAAAATAAAAAATAAAAGTGTTTTCATGTGCAGAGCCTTATTTAATCCTTGTAAAATTCTGAGAAAGTTATTGTTATTCCCATTTTATAGATGACAAAACTAAGGCTCATAGATTTTTCTGACGTTCTGACGTTTACTCAGCTAGCCAGTGCCAGCGCTGCAATCTAAACACCTGGCTTTTGCCTCAAAATCTGAAGCTTTGTCCAATATCACCTTCCCAAGCAAAACAGCCAGATATCCATTTCTAGGTAGAGGAGGTCATTTTTATCTATCCCATTAAAATATTATATAAGTCATATAAAATAAATATTATATCTAATGTAAACTCTATAAAATAGATATCATATTTTTTTGAAATTAATTAAATGTCCTTAAAAAGAAACTTTGACTTTTACATTTCACTACCCCATTGTTCATTTCCCTCCCCCAAACCAGGCAAAAAGAAGCCGTGGTTATGGTAGGAGTGAGGAGGGGAGATCCATTTCACACTTTGTTTGCACTACCCTTGGCGTGTGGAGTCAGGCAAACCGGAGGCAACCACAAATCTCCCCATTTGACCACTTGTCCAAAGGTGAGGTGAAAAGGTTTAGTGGGAAAAGTTTGACATTTTATCCCCAAACAAATATTAGAGATTATCCATGGAATTAAATTATCCATGTGTACACAGTCTAGGGAATTAACTCTATCTGAAATGGTGGATTATTGCAGAAATTGAAACTAAGCCCTTAAGGCACTCTTTCTACTTTGTTCTCTGTATTTTTTACAATGAGCTTTTAGATTATTTTGGCTATTTTGACGGCTGCTTTCCAGTATGTTCCTATTCGGTATGTATTTGTGCACTGCTCTAGCTGGTTTGAACAATTTTTTAGAAAGTATTCCCCTGATAGCCCTCGAAGCAGACAAGTATTACTTGAAGGGGAAAAGGAGATTTCTATTAGGTTTGAGAGTCACAAGTGAACAGAAGAAATTTGAGAAGTATAAAATACTCCACAGACTGCAAATCCAAAATCAAAACATGACTAACAAGGTTTTGACAAAATAAAAATCCCACTGGTTTTTCCCGTATCTTTTTGAAAGCAGTACTTTTAGTGAGTTATTCTTTTCTAATATATATTACATTATATATGTTTGTGTGTGTGTCGATGCGTGTGATTTTTACTTTGTAATTTTCTGAGTGACCCCAGATATGAAGAAGAATCAGGAAAATGAAGCCAAATAGAAACAATTGTGACATTGTCCTCGCCGTTTTTTGAGAGCCCAAGAGGTTATTTTAGGGATGGAAGGGATTTATAAAAGCAGAAAGACTGTTGCCCTCTTTAGCTTATTATTTACTATCTAAGTATTTGTTGCCATACCACTAACAATAAATTCCAAGTTAAAGTTCAATAAATTTGACTTCTCTTCCTGATTTCGAATTTGACAATTCAGTACCCCCAAAAGGAGCGACGAATGAGTGATTCACTAGGAGAATGACTTTCTTCCCCTCGTTCCTGAATTTTTTGTCCAGGAGAAATGGCACACGTGAGTGGAAGCACGTTCAAGCAATTACCTACAAATTTTTACACATTTTAAATGTCACAGAAACTAAAAATAAATTGTCTTTACCTTTTTTTAAACTACATCTTGGACAGTTATCCACTGTGAAGGATTTTCAACAGTTATACCAGGCTTTGTTTTGTAGTTTGAGCTAATTTCATGATCTGTGGATATGGTATTTCCCATACTTGTTTTTATTTGCACAGACCAGGGACCTGGATGTCAGGTAACGGTTTCTGGCTCCCCAGAGCGAGCAGGTTAGAATGTCATGGGGTCTGTTTCATTAGGTCCATCCCTGAGCAGCACCCTGGGCCTACTGAAGTAACCAAGACCTGAGACATATAGTTCAGTACCTTATTCTGAAATTGGGGTGTGAAATTCATATGCAAGTCAGTGACTAAGAGTTAATAGCAGGATAATGTGACTAAGTAGTAAGAAAGGAATATCTTGCCTGAGCTTTGTTTAGTAATAACTAGTTTTGTTGTTTCTGGTTGTTGCTGGGTGGGAATCTAAGACTTCTCAAAGACTATCCAGACTGTGACTCACTTGTTCCTTCACTCCTTCCCTCAACAATGTTTTATTGAGAACAGCAACTGCTTTGGGCCTAAGAAATGGGCCTATTCTGGTAAGGTGAATTCCAAAGCAGTTATACAACTTTAAGTTGCATTAAAATTATCTAGGAGACTTGTCAAAATGAATCTCGTTGAGCCCTACCCTGAGATTTTTTTTTTTTTTATTCCAAATGGGTCTGGCCCATGAATTTGCTTTTTAAACAAGTTCCCAGTGATGTTGGTGTTGCTGGTTTAGTGACAACATCTTGAAACCACTACTCTAAGCTACTGCCCACATGTAGCTTAAATAATTACTCCTTTAGCTGGAAATAGGCTATGATTAGAAAGAAAGACAAGTCTCAATGTGTCACATGTTATTTTCATCAATTGCAGGAATTCACTCTTGAGGAATAGCAAGAACAGTAAAAAACCAGTGTTATGAGTGTTTTATATATTCTCAGAGAAAGAGATAGTCAAACGTATTTAGGAGTTGTTTCAGGAGTTAAACATTTTTCAGGGTTTGCTCGGTGCTGATTGATTGCACCGTTAAAAACACATAGGTAAGGACGGTAAGGCCTTTGAAATCTGTTGTAGAATCTTATTTTTGATCATTCTGTGTTCTGTACAAAAAGTTTGTAACAAAAAAATAAAAGTTAAAAGAAATACAGGCTTAGGAGTCATTTCAATCTGATGACCCTCCCAGAGGAGACTATTTTATGAAAGTGAAGAACACTGAGAATCTGCACTAAATTACTCAAGCCATCAAGACAGCTTCTACAGTTCTAAATACGGGTCTGAAAGCCAAACCGGAAGGATGCTTCTACTCCTGAAGACCGAAAGGCAGTTCCCATAGAGTAGCCAATGCAGGCAGGAGCTTCCCAGGTCCACTTAAATATTGCAGTATCCACATAAAAACACAAGCGCGGGTAAGTGTCTCAGTCTCTCATTTCACCGAGAAGCTTTAATATGTATTATATTGGGTTCTTTCCAATTTGGTTGTAGTGGTTATGAGAATTTTACATTAATTTATTTATATATCTCTGTGGTATATGAGCATTCAAGAAAATATGTAAGAAATATAATCATTAGTATAGTTTAAAAACAGTAAAACAGAGTTAATATAAGCCAGTTTTAAAATATGGCACAGCAAAATCGTTCTACATGAGCTATTTGGAATATTCTAGGACGAGAACCATGGCTTCCAAATTAGTTAGCAGATTCCACCCCCCACATATACGAATAATATAACTAAATATTAATTTTTATTGCTATTTCCCATATAAAATATTTATACTATGCAGATTTTCATGTTCAAATATTTCTTTTTAAATTAATTTAATAAAATATTTGTTTTTTTCCTGTAAAGCTCCTGATTGCCTCTTGTAAAATGATACAATTGGTAGAGGTCATTTCACCAGAGGTGAAGAACATAAAAAATAATTGTTGTGGAAAAAAAAAGTGAAGCATTTTGTACACAGTTTCCATTCCAGCCTCACCAGAAATTTAGCAGTGAAAACTAAGGAAGCAATGAACACAGTTTAATATTGTAGACAGGAAAGTAAAAATGTGAAATAACTTTCTAGTTTATTTGTTTTGATTTCATCAGACATTATTCATCGAAAATACAATTCAAGGACCTAGAACATAAAAATTGTGCCACTATCTATTCATTTAGTGATACAAAATTGTGATTCCACAAGAAAAGAGGCAACTATTTAACACTTTGGTGACAAACCTCCCTTAAGTTAGATGGATTTTGGATTCCTGATTTTTTTTAGGATATCAATAATTGTTTGATTTAATATGGAATGTGAGTTCTCAATAAGACACTGGTTAGTAATTCCTTGAGAACAGGGATTATGTATAACTCAATGCTAATCATTGTGCCCTGCATTTAGCAAGTGTTTAACAAATCTTTGGTAAAATCTTAGCTATATTTGGGGTAGGTCACCGGCCAAGTCAGTGTTTCAGTCCTCAGCTCCTCGCTGGCTTGCTGCCTAGTTTCTAAGCCTCACTTATGTCACGTGTAAAGAAAAGGGGACAAGAATAAATGGCCTCTAAAGTCCTTTTTCCCTCTAACATGCATTCTGCATAATAAAATGCTGCACAAGACTACTGCACCATGCACAGAAATATTGTATCAGTTCAAACCATGTAAATCACAGTCCGCTCTCTGACATGACATTCCTTTCTCGGCTTCTTTTCATCTGTACTCCCTCTACATTCAATCTTCTGTCTCATCAAGACCTCCAGTCTCAGCTCTAATCCTCCATGCTTTTTGTCATACCCACCTCAGAAGTTTTGGAATTACATTTCATCTCCCATCCTTCCTCTAATCTGTCCTTTGACAGCTGAGAGTTGGATCTGCACACAGCCTTGCACGTTTGGCCCAGGCACCGAGGTGCTGAAGGTCAGTAAAGAAGAGTTACCTTGACCTACATAATGCTGCGAGGGTAAGGCAAGGACCCTCGGATAGGCCATTATACCAAACAGAGATCTTTTTACAAGCTGCTCTTCATCTCACACAGAGGCCCTGCCAAACTTCCATCACTCCGGGCCATTGTGATCCCTGCGACAGGTGATCTAGCCTCCTCATTCACAGATCAATCCAACATGGTCTTGCACAATTTCCTACCAATAAACCCATCTTTGTTTGCTTTCCTTTCATCCCAGAGAAAAGGCTTCTCACCTCCTGTTCACCAAGAGTTCTCATTTGAAATCTCTCATGAAGTCCAGTGAAGTCTGTCTCCTTAAAATAACTCCTGAGCCATGGCCCCAACCTCTCTCTCCACTCCTGCACTGCTAGTTCGGACTATTGCTTCTCCCCCCTTGACTACTGCTAAGACTTCGTTTTCCTCAATGCTATCCATGATTGCGAATGGAAGCAGTTTGCTGCACAAGTGAGGGTATTAGTTCTAAAAATCCTGATTCTTCAGCTTAAAATCATTCCTTGGCCCTCATTACGCACAAAATTAATTTTTCAGTTCAGACACTGTCCTCTGGGTTATGGTTTCCCTTCCCTTTCCAATCTTTTACTCTCACATAAAGATTTGATACCACAGGCTCCACAAGGAGAAATCAATTTGTTGCTTTACTCTAGACTGCTCTCTCCTGGGATCATCTTCATGGAACTTACCCTTCTTCCTAGATTTAGCTTAAGAGCATATCCTGGAACATTCCATCACTCCAACTCCACAGAGCCCTATGCTTCAGACTGTAGTCATTCTCAGGGCAGGAATCTGGTCAATTTTATCCATATATTCCCATCACATGGTGCCCTTGATCCTTGGGCTTACTAAATTGTTATGGACTGAATGAATGAAAAGAGGAATTAATATTATTTCATACATACCAATTTAAGAATATTTTTTAAAGGGCAGCCCCAGTGGCGCAGTGGTTTGGCGCTGCCTGCAGCCTGGAGTGTGATCCTGGGGTCCCAGGATCAAGTCCCACATCAGGCTCCCTGCATGGAGCCTGCTTCTCCCTCTACCTGTGTCTCTGCCTCTTTCGCTCTGTGTCTATGAATAAATAAATAAAATCTTTAAAAAAAAGAATATTTTTAAAGACTATTTTCAACTCGGCATCATCAGTAGCTGATCACCATGACATAGAAGAGATGTTGCATCAATTATCATAGATTTCAAACTCATATTTCTGTTCTAAACTAGGCATTTGACATCAGTTTCCTCATATGTAAAGTGAGAATTATGATTCGTAACCTAGCTGTTCAAATGGGAAAATGCAAATGAAAACATGATACAAAAGTCAGTTATGGGAGCTCATTTCATTCTCTTCTGTCTTAATCAATTTGTGTGCTAGATGCTTGACATACAGTAACAATTAGTTTTCAGCTTCCTACGTTTTAGTTTAGTTCATTTAATGGTATCTGATCAAGGGTTTTCTAAATTTTTATTTCAAGAGTAGGTTTCTGAGGCGGACTTCCTGTTTATATAGCTGTTATTCCATTCTTCCATTTTCCTTTCTTCTTCACATTACGGAAGCACATTGCATCCCCCTACTTCCCTTCCTCCCTTACACACTCAGGAGAGGAGGACTGTTTTAGGTAATTTGCAATTCCATAAAATTCTTAATCCACATTTTAGATAACTTATATTTTAAATATATACATATTTTTATTAAGACACAATTCTTTTAAAATAACCAATTCTGTTTCTATAGAAAGTAATAAAGCATTTGCAATCTAAGTATATTAATAAATTATGAAAATTTGACATCTCAATTATTAAATTAACCTAAATTAAATCCTTTCACTTCACAGACTTAAGTATTTAGTGTCTTGTGAGCAAATAAGAGGTATTTTCCATCTTGTGAAATATAATCTAGAAAGGAAGGCAAACTTGCAAATATGTAACTACTATGACCCAAATAGCACAGAGTTGCCCATAAAGAGTATTCAAATCATCGTGACTTAACTTCCAACCTCTTGGCTTCAGGATACCTCTTTTTTCTTTTTAACAGGTTTATTTACCTTCAATAATTTTGAAAATGTTTAGAAATACTTATCTGTGAACATGAATGGTTATTGTTGGCACTCACCTTGGCTGTCAATGAGTTTACAAGTTTTGCCAAGCTGCCAGCTACTCTGAGGCTGGATGTAAGTGCCTGTGGTTTTTGATCTGTTTTCATCTGTGATGCTCAAAGTCAATGAGACTGGAGAGGCATTGCTCTACCAGCAGTAGAACTTTACCCTTAACTAGCCTTGACACTTATTTAAGAGGGAGAAAGAGTCTTAGAGCAAAGTTGCTCTTCTCCCAAAAGTTTACAGTGAGAAGGTTCTCTGTCAGGCCAGCCTCCAATGGTCCTGTAAGGAATGTGGTGGACACCAAGAGGCTCACCCCAGTCCATCTGCACAGAAGGACTTGCTGTGTGTGCAGCCGTGAAGACTAAGGTCAGCGGACAGCCCCGAGATCTCAGCTCCTGCAGGAGGTACCCTTCTCAGGGCAGCTTGTGTTGCAAGACAACTCCGAAGGGCAGTTTTCACCCAAGGGCTCGCTGCTGGGTTGCCCAAGGCTTTGTCTGCCTACCCTGCACCACAAATAAGTTGCTCCCCCTCCCCGATCCTGCTTACTATGCCTTCCTTTCCTTAACAGGGATAATCCCTAATAAACATTTTGCACATCAAGCTCCTGTCTCAAGCCTATTTCAGAGAACCTTACCTTTGTAGAGATTCCACCCTAAGGGGCTGCTGCATATTCCTTCTGACACCAGACCCACCACTGATTCCACTGCCAGCGTCAGCCACAGAAGATCTTTTCAAAAAAAAAAAAAAAAAAAAAGATCTTTTCCAATTGACCAGAGAAAGAAAGCTTTTGCAAAGGAAGAAGCCTCTGGTGTTTGGTGCTGTGCATGACACCTTGATTCCTCCAACACGCCCACGAGGATAATCCTTTCAACGTACTCACGCTGTGGGAAACAGAAGTTGGCCAAAGCAGTTTTCTGCAGGCAATTCATGCTTTCTACCTCGCAATTTCTCCTGTTCAAGAAAACCCAGGTTGAACAACCTTGGAAAGATTTAGTTTAGCAGAAAGGAAAATAGAGTGAGAACAAAGCATATATTGATAGCTTAATAAGTTATCCCAGGGCTTTAGGCAGGGGGGTATCAGGGTCACCTTTGTGCTTTAGACAGAATTTTATGCCAAGGGAATAGAGAATAAATAGGGAGCTGCGAGGGGGGCTGAAAGTGAATAAAGACAGAGGGCTCAGACAAGGGGCTAATGAGCCAACCTCTGCAACAGGTGGGTAAAGCCGGGACTAGAGCCATAGCAGGAGGCTGAATGGAAGTGAAATCTCAGAGTTAGATGTGACTGATTTTAGAACTCGGAGGGGAGGACGGAGTCAAAGATGACTAAAAATTCTATTTGGGGCTAATAAAAAGATGATGATGCCATCAACAAAAATAGACACAGAAACCAGGGCCATGTTGAGGGCAATAGAATGAGGCTGATGGGGAAAGGCAGGGTTTAGTTGCCTGTAAGGGAACAATTGGATAGGCAGAGAGGCTGAAGTGGGGGTTCAGAATTACCCAGTGAAAAGTACTGCTGAATCATACTGAACTGCTTCAGCCAAAGAGCCTTCTTTATGTGGCAGTGGAGTGACACGAAGGAAAAGGTCTTTGTGGTTAGGAAATGCCCACAGTTGGTACATAGATCTTGTTGACATCCTCCTGACTCTACTCTTTCCAGGGCTATAGCTTGGATATACATGGAATCCAAGAGGTGCCTCCAGTCGTGTTGAAGGAGGTGCAATTAAGTAGACAGTGCATCTAGGAACCAGATAAGTAGGTATCGGAGAGAAGACTGAGAACTGAAATTTTCTAACTCAAAAGAAAAAAAAAAGACAAAACTTCCCCTCCCATCCCCCTCGCCCCTCCACAAATCACCAAATAAAGGGTAGAGACTCATTATTTCCTATTCTCAGGAGAAGAGAGAACTGATGAATATTCTATTTCATCATCATTTGGGATGAGACTAAGCTAGAGGAATAAGGTTCCGCCATCCTTTGACATCATTACATTAACAAAAGGAGAAAGCTTTTGACCCCAAATGAAAAATTTCTTTCCTGTCATTTAAATATTAGCCATTAAATCTCTACTTCCTGGAATCTGAAATAAAAACTCCAAATCTCTTGGAAATATCTATGAAACACACCATTTTCATTCACAATATGTCTTCTTATTAAGACATAGTGGATACCAATATAGTCCAGACTTTTTCCATCTGAAACGTCTGACAGCACAGCATTTATAATGTGAAGATTATTTCAGATAAAATATTTCTGAAAAATTTACACTTAATAGTAATTATAGTCTTCTAAAAGCTAGCATTTATTGAGCACTTATTATGTTTCAGTCGATATGCTTTTCCTAAATGACCTTTTTCTCCTCATATTCAATCTTTGAAGGAGGTGTAATCATTGCCCCTCTTTTACAAAAGAGAAAAATGAAACCAAAAGATCTTAAGTAAATCTCTCAAAGTCAATAGCTTGTAAATGTAGGAGACAAGATATAAAGATAGAACTGTCTAGTTTCAGAACTTTTTATCTTCACTATGCATTATATTACTTTCCCCACATGGCATATGAGTGGAAACTTAAAGATATATTTGGAGAAGTTCTGAATAAATTGTGGAATAAAAGCCTTAGTTCCTTGCCATGATTGCTGTTGCTAATCAATGTGTTATGAAAAGGCAATATTTAAGAAGTTTTCATACTCAGTGGGTCCTAATATGCAGTGGATTTTGGCAGAACACTACTTTTTAAAAATGTAATTGACTCTTCGCGTAAGATACTAAGATTTAGTTCAGTTCAAAAATGTGTCAATTACATGGAGAGGTTAAAAAAAATCATGGTTACTATGGGTAATCTTCAAGAGCCTCTTAGAAGACAATTTTTAAGGAATTGATTCCCATGTTTAAAATATCCTATTTCATTTTTATATCACTTTTGGGTAATTGGAAAATATTCAAAATAAGAAACTTTTGAAATATGCTAGCCTCTAATTTAAGGACTTCATTGTATAATACTTTGAAATAATTGATTAAAAGCGTGGACACCTTTATTCCAAAGTTGAGGCAACATACCTATGAAACATTCCAACAGTCCCTCTGTGACTTAGCAAAGCGTGACACTTTTCTGGCTGGTTGTTATGACCACATCATATAATAGCAGAGACAGAAGACTTTGTAGTTGGATACAGTATGACTTACAGTAACATCAGATTTAAAAGCACATGTCTCTAGCATAAACCAAGTTTGGTTCAGCTCAGTTGGCAAAGCAAGGGGGAAGCAGCAAGTGTTGTGTTCCATGCGGTTATTCAAGGATCTAGGTTGATGAAGGCTCTGCCATTTTCACCGTGTGTATTGGCAGGCAGCCAGTGGAAGATTCTGAATGGAGGTTTTATGGGGCGGGGCACTGAAACTGTGCACATCTCTTACCCTCGCATTCCACTGGCTAAAACCCAGTTACATGGAGATACTTTACCCAAGAAGCTGGGAAACAGAGTCTGTACGTCCAGGGCAAGAGGAAGTGGGTGTTGGTACATTTATGTCTGTCTCTGCCATGGACAAAGGTAGGTTTAAAGTCCCAACCACCTACTTCCCATACACTTGGGCATATGACTTAACTTTTACAGCTTCAGTTTCCTCTTTTGTAAAACAGTAGTAGTAGTAATTCACACTTTGTATAACTGTTGTAAGGATCAAATGTGATTTGCCTCTGGTGTACTCAGCTCGGTGTTTGGCAGCAGGAACTACAGGCTAAATGTTAGCTCTTGTCTCTTTGTGGATAAAGTATTCAAGTACATCATTTTAAGTGTCATGAAGAGAATTGTCAGAACTCAGTGGGGATGACCCAGGATCAGAAAGTACTGAACAAAATCTTAAGCAAGGGGCAAATTGCAATGTAAGTTTAGATTATTATTAAATAACTAATAATGAGAGTTAACAGTTATTGAGTACTAACTTGATAAAGATCTTCACAGATATCAAGGTATTCAATACTCACAGTAATCTTATGATGCAACTGCTATTATACTCATTTTTTTACATGGGGCTTGAACTCACAACCATGAGATCAAGACCTGAGCTGAGAGCAAGAGTCGGATGCTCAACCAACTGAGCCACCCAAGTGCCCCCATATCTGATTTTTAGTGGAGGAAACAGAGGTTTAGAAAAATTAAGTAATTCCCACAAATCCCCAATCAGAAAATAATAGAAATAAGATTGAATTTCATGTTTCTCTCACTGGAGAATTCAGGTTCTAAATAACCATGAAAAAAAAGTCAATACTGGAATCTAGGGTGGAGGAGATTCAACAAACAAGATTTGAAGCTAAGAACAGATGTGAGTGTAACTCATGGAGAGTTCTGAAGGATTGTCAACTTTTCTCAACCAAGGCCAAGAACATAAAAAGTTAAATTCCAAAGACCAGAGGTCCACCTCACAGGATAGAGCATTGAGACCATGATTAGCAGCAATGACTTTGCCTACACAAAATTTTTGCCTAGAGCAAAACAACGGCCAGGTGAGGCCTGAGGTCCTAATCATTCCTCCCGAGCCAGGAGGATGCACACACAGTCAACGCCCCTGCAGCCACCATCAAACAGATCTGAAGTTTGGCAAGCTTGGAAACACCTCTACGGGCAGGTGAGTGCCAGAGGAGGGTCTTACCCATAATGAACCATAATGAATGATTCCTGCCTGTGGTGTGTGCTGACAAGTGGCGCTGGGAGGGGGAGACACAATTTGCGGATTGCAGGTTTTCCTAAATTAGGGGTTGGTTATTACTTTCAGGGTTTAAATTACACAGCCTCTCCTTGGGCAGGATGAAACACTATTCTGAGTCCCTTCTTTGAACCTTCAAATGAATGTGATCTACCTTGCGGGTGAATCCCCAGACACTTCGTATATAGTGCTCTCTCTCCAAATTTACATACAGACTCTTCATGGCACTCAAAAGTCCAAAAACACTGGATCATTTGCAGTTCCGAATGATTGTGATTCAAACAAGGAAGAGAATATAATTTCCAGAGACATTCGGTACTAGACAAAGGTGGGGGTTGATTGGGGAATGGAGGTGGAATGAGAATAAAAATGGCAACAGGAAACATTGATACAGCAACGTCTGCCTCCCGGGTGGAAGGTGGCATAGCTTGGGTGAAAATACCCAAGTACTACACATACCCTTGTAACATATTCAGAGATTGGTAATAATGCCCCTCCTCCTTTTTTTAGCTCCCAAACAGGAACAATTGACATCATCCCCCCCTGCTAACAATAATTCATGGTTTGTTTTTTAGTAAATAAAAGGTTTTTGTCTCATTTTTGAGCCTTTCTTAAAATTCACACACATACACACAGCAAGTGCCCACAGACTTTCAGGATACCAATGCCATTGGCTTCTTCTCCATTTACAAGTTAGGATCGAAGGATGCACTTCAACCACAGCAGTGCAACAAATGGCCCAAGGACAGGGCGCTGGCCATCTGAAGTGGAAGGAAGCTCTGCAGCTAATGGGACCAGGCCCTACCTCTCCCGAGCTCTACGGGAGCCCGCACATCCCTGTGGACCGTAGCAATTACCTTCATTCTCCTTGATCTGAAGTAATCCTTGCTCCATGCGTCCCTCATTGTGAGTGATGAGGCCCACTGTTTGCTGAGAATAAAACCAAATGATCTTTCACAAGCAAAATTTAAACTTGAAATAGGATTCTCTGGCTCCTGAATCGGAGTCTATTTTTTTCGTGTACTTTATGCATTCCCAAATCAGGCTTGGGCTGGCTACAGATGGTGCTGGTGTGTAATGAGAAGGGCTCTGAAGCTGCTCCCTCTCCCAAGGGAGGATTCGGTAATGGAACTAACTATGTATTGTCCACCTTATATACTAGATTTGATTTTGGACTATTTGCCCAACTGGGTTTGTTTATTTCTCGGCACTGGAGGGCTTCCATTAGCTCCAGGCTGATTGAACATAGACTGTAGAGTAAGGAGGAACAGAACATTTTTTCCCCCTGAATGCTGATGTAATCCCTTTTCTTTTTACTGACAATTGAGTAATGTTTGCCATTGGAAACTGTGTTAGAAATGAGCTGATATTTGCAGTCATTAGTGAAAAAGAATTGTTTTGATCCCAGGGAACAAAGTGAGCATTATTTTTTGGATGACAGTGTTGCAGAAGTTTGTGCCTAAAACTTGGGTAGTCGAGACCCTGAAAAGAGAAACTGCTAACATTTTAAAGCTGAAAATTACCTTGTTTCAGTAAATCGAAAGATTAATATTTAAGACCTCATAAATTTTGCTCACAGAGCATAGCCAAATATTATTATCATAACGAAAACAAAAACCTCAACTCAGCAAATTAGTCACCAAAGACCACATGTAAATTGACATTTTAGTTTCTTAACTAATGGAATCATTTGTCATTTTACTGAAGCAGTTCATTATAAAAATAAATTAAGAATAAGTAAATTGTAGTCATAGCAATCATGATGAAATTATTAGTAATTACATTTACCGGCATGAAAGTTTTCTGCACGCTTCTCATCAGCAGATGTTATTTCAAAATAACTTTGGAAATAAGCATTGATGTTATATCCAGGTTTTTTTTTTTTAATTAAAAAAACATAGTGCAAGTAAGAAAGAAAGTTGCTAATTAACATTAAGAAAATACTGTCTTTCCCTTTCAAATATACACAAGCTCAACTATGCAATTCTAATATCAAAATGAAGAAAATGAGAAAACTCTCTACTACCCTAACTAGTAAAAAGAAAATTAGAAAGCAGAGACCAGCTCATGCAGTTTCTAAATAAATGAAAAGGAAATTACATTTCTCTGGGTAAATATTTACTTCCTAAAGCGTGCCAACAAAAGCTACTATTTTAGAAATGGGACATGGTAGTAACTAACTAACTTGTACTTAGTTGATTTAATTGGAAATGTGCTGTTTTTCCTTTTAAGCCTTTGCTTTAATTGTAGAATAAAGAACTTCTAATCTGATGTTCTAATTGCACTTGGGATCTTCTATCCTGTTTACATATATATTGATCTGTCAGATGGCCTCATATGTATCCAGGTAGGCCATATTAGAAAAAGCATTTAACCCACTTTTACTATGAAACCCATTAGTAAAACATTTTTATTTCTAGGTTTTTAAAAATAATTTTTGTACCTAACATTCAATTCACGCAGATAAGCATCATGCTTCAGATTTGAAATTTCAATCGGTAAAATTTCAGGCTCAAAAATGTAAAATATAACAACTTCTTAATTTTTACAAAATGTTATTTAAATGTCGGCATGCAGAAAAAAGTGTCATCGCCTAAAAATCACTTTTATCTCTATTCTATATTAGGTATACACAGAAACATTTCCTCCAATGGCTATTGTTATTTCTAGTTAATATTTGGTGTTATAGATTGATATAGTGATATAAGACAACTTTTTTTTTTCAAATTTGATTGTTCACCCTATATGCATACGAAGTAACAGAAAGGGCAATTGCTATTTTGCAAAAATGAAACACTTGTGATGTTTTTAAAATACACTCAATTATTGTCATCAATATTTATCTTGTTATGATTTCATTTTTAAAAAGATAAAGTTGGGCCCATCAGACTGACCACCTGGGAAGATATTTGGAATTGGAATAATCTGGTCTGAGAGTTTTATTTAAGTGAATTTAGGAAAAAGACAATGTTACGACCAGATAATGTAAATCGCTCCTTAAAGCCAAATGGATTAGGCACCTACAATGAAGCCAGAGAATGGAGGCTTGGCTGGACAAGGGAAGGGAGAGGAAAGGAGGAGGAGAAGAGGATAAGGGAATGGGGGAAGGGGCAGAGGGTGGGGACTTCAAATCCCCTAATGGGTTTGGGACAGACTGCCTAAGAGCAAATATACTCCTTGAGTATTCCTTTCACTTAGAAACAGTTACAGCTGCTTCTTCATTTATGTTTTTGAGACTCACCAGAAAACAGCAGCATTCCTAAGGAATTTTAATCCCTTCTTAAAGTTTGAAGGGTTGGGTAATAGCTTTGGGGTAATGCTCAGCTGCTTGATATTCATTTAGTTTTTCTTGTTAGTTGGAAGTAAGATCTCATTCTCTCTCTCTCTGTCTCTCTCTCTCATGCATACATTCCTGTATAGGAGCAGGGAAGTCCTTAGTAAGGGAGTAACTTATTTAATATGTTTAGCTTGTGAATAACAATATATTTCTACCCTTGCTTTTTTAAATATATCATCCAAGACGAAACACTTTCAGGAAACACAGACATCATACAGTACTTATTTTCTCTATTAATCCTAATATTTATAAATCGAAAAGAACACTGAAATGTAAATCGGCAACATTTTGTCCTAATGGCATCACACACACAAAAAGAAAGGGCTTGGATACTTTGGGACTTTATTTCTCTCCCGCAAACTTTATAAAAGAGGTGGATTTAAATACATTCTGAATGTAGTTTTTTAGAACTCAGCCCTTGAGCAAGCCGGTTTACCTTTTTTTTTATGAGTTGAATAAAGAATTTGTATTTAAAAGCATTCTCTGATGACTTCTTGATTCTGCCAATGAGCACTGTGTGTGTCTATGGTCCTGCGCGCTCACGTGCGTGCATGTGCACATGTGCTCACGAGACCACTTTGGGGACCTCATGCAGTAAGTTACAATGATGGAGCATGACAGTCAGAATAGCACACACTATTAGCTGGACCTCAACTCTATT